>NC_056727.1:369923981-370098981 GCF_019279795.1 Protopterus annectens | reverse complement strand
AATAGTACAGTATATGGACTATCTGCCTTACACCATCCTCATATGTGCCACTCATAGAATGACCCTACACAGTCTGGTCCGATGGCTGTCTATAGTATGAGATATGTGTGTGTATGACCCTACACACATGTAAGGCAAAATGGTTCCATACAGTGGGGCAGCATGTAACAACAGATAGAAGGGGAGCTAGAACAATGACATTTACCATAGTCTGTACACAGGCCATAGTACATATTAACTATACACCCACTGCTGACATTCACCATCACTACACAGACCTCAGGATTGTACAAACATCCACAGGAATTCCGGTGTATGGCATTAAGTGTAACCTCTACTGTACATGACATGTGTAGCACTCTGATATATCATAGGCATTTTATCAGATATGATGACACTATTTACAGAGCACAGCACATATGCACCACTTCATGCACAACATATGTGCAAAGGTTGACAGAGGTGTGGCTGACAACACATACACAGGGCCAGTATAGACATGTTGCTGTGATAGCCTCATTAATTTACCATTGTAACTGGGTTTGTTGCAACATATGTCCAATGAGAGATATGTAGTCAGTAACTGTCATGGCCTTCACCATCAACAGACTCCAATCCTCATGCTACCTTCTGCATTCCACGGATAGATGCATTGTGTCTAACACATGACACCAAAGACACAACACTGCCCAGTCTGCAGATGAGCCTGCAGATGGGAATTCCTGATATACATGGAACTGACATGGCAGGTATTGAGACATGTATGACAGGCATATCCAGACATACACTGTTAATCCAACATTACTCCATATGCAGTATAGCAGCACTTACAGTTCGTAGTCAGGTCAGGCACATCCCCCTCCTGCTTGTTGCCCTCTTCCCACAGTGTATGTTGCTAGAGGCAAATCCCCAACCTATCTGAAATGCTGTTTGCCAAATGGCAGTTCTAGCTCCTGCTCACAGTGACAGACAAGGGACAACACCTCCAGGATGTTCCCAGGTATTTGGAGTGCGTTTCCATGCAATTGGCTATGGGAATGTTACTATACCTGTTCCACATGCAATCGGCTAGGAAAGGGCTGCAATTCATGCAGAGGCCACTAGCTGATCATGAGCATCACGTTAAATACACATGCTGCTGCCTAAGCAATCCAGGTGTGGCCCTCCACATCTACCAGAGAGCGAGTGGGGGAGGCAGACAAAGGTGAATACATGTCAGGGAGGTGTGGGAGTATAAAACCGATGCATGTTTGTGTCACACACCTACCAGCACAGGGTATCAAACACCTGACAGCTATGTAGTGCTATCACAGTTTGATGCTGTTATTGGATGTGCCACATGGGTTATCTGGTAGGCAGCACTCAAAACATATATTAGATGGTGAGTGACATCTACAACAGGGATAAGGTAGATATACAGTAGGTGCCATACATGTGCCTGCCTGCATGAACAGGT
Organism: Protopterus annectens; assembly: GCF_019279795.1. NCBI lineage: Eukaryota > Metazoa > Chordata > Ceratodontiformes > Protopteridae > Protopterus > Protopterus annectens. The sequence continues at coordinate 370,097,525 of NC_056727.1, read as the reverse complement.
GCCAGCGTCAGCACAGGCACACTCACACAGGAACGCACACACATTAACACACTTGGCAGGGCCAGGTGTGCAACCCATCACTAGAGGGATTGCCACAACACATCAATATGCAGGGAACACATGCACCACATGGGTGATACGGAGGTTGTATGGGCAGTGAGTATGAGGGGGTGTCAGACATAAGGCGGCATGCTTCACTGTGCCCTGGGGGGAGTAGTGCATGTGGATGTGGACATACGCACCATATAACACACACACTCACACACAGGGTCCAGTTCGGACATGCATGGGTGCATGTCTGCATGGGTGTGTGGTGGCCAACAGTGCCAGCAGGCTATACAAGGGTAGGCAATGGGTATACCTTGGCATCAGCCCACATGACAATTGTCTGCATTGGAAGTCCAGTGTGTGCTGGATGAAAGCGCCTGACTACTGTGATTATTGTTGGATTAAACTGATTTTGGACAACTACAAGTTCGTTCGTTATTTGCACCATTGGTCTGACTGGCAGGAAGGTGTTTTTCTATTAATGGTCTGCATTGTATCACAGGCCTGTAGGGTCTGCAGTTGCCTGCACAGGTGGGTATTGCATCTGTCTTCCAGTCACCTGGGTGACTATTGTGTGTGACCAATACTGTGCATCATTTGCCATGTATGTGTTCCTTAGTCCATGACTTGGACGGTGTCTAGGATGAGCACACCTCTCACATGCATGTACAGTGACATGTGGAACTGTACCTGGGGTGTCTGGCCCATGCTGTGAATGCAGCTTATCATCAGATGTGCCAGTCTTGCCCACGTGTGGCAGGGAGTGGTACTGGTCAGCAGATTTACCCTGCACCTACATTGATAGCATGCTAACAGCTTTTCCTGATGTCAGTGTCATCTGTTAATACAGGCCATGTTGTCAGGAATGGTATGTCTGTTGTGAGTCACATGTGAAGGCACAGTGGGTTTGCTAACTGTGATTGGCAGGCCTTGATGTCACATGTATGGGTATGGCTTTGCATCCCAGCCTCTCAGCCATTTACATCTGTTATCCCTGTATGGTTGACATTGTGATATATAGTAGGGCCACCATAAATGAAATTAGCAAAACCCCGCCACATTGCCCACAGACTCACAACCACCTCTACACAGGATACGAGTTATAAACACACACACACCTGTCATGTCTGGGAGTAGAACCCCTACCTAACTATTTTATTACACTACAGCACTATGCAGTTATATTTCGTGCCACGGGCATTACTGAAGTACATCTTCCCCAAAGGTGTATTTCACAATTAATGACATCAGGAGGACTACCAAAGTAGGGCATTTGTAATGTTCTGTGAGTGCGTTGCCTATAATGCATTGCTCCATACACAGACTCTGAGACAAACACATCACATCCAGAACTGGCATGGATGGAGATGGAACACTACCACCATTCTAAATCACACTACAACAGTATGCAGTAACAGAACGTTCTACGACGATTACTGGGCTATCAATTTCCTAGAGGTGTACTTCTAGGTGAGTGACATCAACAGCCTTGGCAAAGTAGAGTATTTGTATTGTATGGAGTTTGAGTAGCCTAAAAAGCATGGCTGTCTACCCAGTCAGACACTGACACAGACTCACATAGTTGCCAGGGCTGGGGTTCAAACACCTACCTAACTAGTTTATCACACTACAGCAGTACACAGTTACTGGATGCACCACGGCGATTATTGGGCTCTTGTGTTCCCAGAGGTGTACTTCTAGGTGAGTGACATCAGCAGCCTTGGCAAAGTAGAGTATTTGTATTGTATGGAGTGTGAGTAGCCTAAAAAGCATTGCTCTCTACCCAGTCAGACACACACAGTTGCCAGGGCGATTAGTGGGTTATCATGTTCCCAGAGGTGTACTTCTAGGTGAGTGACATCAGCAGCCTTGCCAAAGTTGAATATATGCATTGCACGGAGTGTGAGTAGCCTAACAAGCATTTCACTCTGCACAGTCAGAGGCAGACAGGCACACACACAAACATACACTCACACAGTTGACAGGTCTGGGATTAGTACTATTACCTAACTACTCTGTCACTACAGCAGTATGCAGTTATGGGGCACGCCATGCATATTACTGAGCTATAGCTCTCCCAAAGGTGTAATTCACATTTGGATGACCTCAGTTGGCTTGTCATACTGCTATGGGGAGGGCAGTGTGTGCATGGGCCATACCCCATTAATGTAGGGGTTGGCATGCCACATGCGAGCACACACGGGGTGCACCTGACACTTGTACACATTTGCTAGGACTGTATTGGTATGTCAGTTACTCCATTTCAGTCAGTAGTCTTACCTATCCTGCTGGCTAGGGCATACCAGTGTAGTACAGATCCAAGCTTTGTTTACCTACATATTCGTGTCTGACTTCCTAGCCTTCACAACTTACATCTGACTGCCTGGCCTGCTGCGGTCTGTCTTTGTAGGCCTGGGAGAGGGGTTAACCATAGGGCACATTCGGAGGGCATAGTACAGCATTTGTTTGTGTTTGTCTTCACCTGTCATGCTGGCTGAGAATGCTGCTGGGTATGTGATCCTTCCTGACTGGTATGAGTGGCTCTTATGGACAGCCCTGTTGCTCAGGCCATTTCCTGCAGTGAGTTTTGTCACCCTGTGTAGTACTGGCTGCTATGGTAACTCCAGTATGTGTTACAGATATCATGCTGGTACTATGGGTATCTACTCTCTGCTGCCTTGACATCTGGCCACCCAATTCACTTGCATGTTCACATCCATATCATAGCTACAGGTAAAAACACATTCTACTCCATTTGGCAATTGGTAGGTGGATTGACTTACCCTGAGGGTGTGCTGGACTTGAAGATGGTGCTGGAGGGCTGCCTATGTTGGATGCACATAGTACACTCCCTATACATGGTTGGGCACAGATAGTGTCATGTTTGCCATCCCTTTTACTGTGTGTGTGAGTCAGAGAGAGGTATCATTCCCTGGGGCCCTACTGTGTCGGTGCATATGCTATGCGTTGCAGCTTTGCCAAGGCCAGGGCATACTGGGCACACCCCCTTCTGCCTGCTAAGGCAGGCTCAGGTTGCTCCTCCTCCGAGTCACTCTGTACCTGTACAGGCCTTGGCATTGGTGGGGGGCTGTGTGGCTCTACCCCATGCTGTTCCTGCTGCAGCTTTTTCTGCAGGATCATATTGTGTAGCAAAGCACATACCATTACTATTTGGGTACATGTAGCTGCTGAATACTGCAAGGTTCCACTGGATGTGTACAGACACTGGAACCGTGACCTGAGCATCCCAAACACATGCTCTATTATATGCCTGGCCTGTGCGTGTGCATCATTATGGCATTGTTGTTCAGGTGTGTGTGCATTTCTGATGGGTGTCATCAGCCACAGCTCCCGTGGGTACCCAGCATCCCCCACTAGGTGACCATAGAAGAGTTCCACATTGGCAAATCTGTGGTACAGCTGTGTCAGTTGCCATATGTGTGAATAGACATAGCTTCCAGGGCAGCCAGCACACACATTCAATATAATGCCCTGGGCATCACATACAACCTGGCAGTTGATGGAGGGGATGACTCTGCAGCTGATGTAGGCCCTACCCTGCTCACCAGGTGGTGCTTTGATGCATAAGTGCATGCAATCTATAGCACCTACTACCCCAGGGTAGTTTGCTATTTGGTGGAAGAGATGCATATTGTGGGTCAACACCTCACGTGTGTTGAGGAAATATACGCGCTCACTGGCATGTACTGACATGGCATCCAGGAACTGGTGGAATACTCTGGATGCTGATGCCTGTGAGATGCCCATGTTATCCCCAGTTGTAGTTTGGGAGGTACCTGTGGCTAGTATGCCTAGGCCTACACATACCTTGGTATCCACTGGGATGGGTTCCCCTTGGCCAGTGTGGTGTGTCAGGTGTGGCCTGCACAGCTCAACAATTTGCTGTAGGAGGTCTCTGTCCACCCTATAGCGCTCTACTATCTCCAGTTCATGTAGCCCCTGGTAGGTCTGTACACTCTTCTCTGTCTCCTCATTGTGGGTTGTTTGGCAGCATTGACATCCTCACCACCCTCAGCCTCTTGCACATGTTGTTCTATGTTGTCTGCTGCAGCCCTTCTCATTTTGTAGGTTTAGTTTTAAAATTTCCCCACTTGTATACACCGGTGGTGTAGAGTGTGGAAAAACCAGGGGGTTAGGTGTTTGCTTGGTTTATAGTGGTGTTCTGGGCTGGGCTGGTCTGCTTCCTGTGTGATTAGCTGATTCTGATACATTTCACCTGGCAGCTCAGCTAGTTCTCCTTGATTACCTTCCTAGTCGGATCATCCCGGTTAGCAAATGTAAAATAAAATAAATAAAAATAAAATAAATTGTTGTAGTAATGCTGAAATTACTGGCTCAGTTCCTGCCTCTGCTCCTACAGAAAGTGGATATTGTGCTACCATTGCCAAAGATTCATGAGGTTTGAAAGTGATCTGTATTAGCATAGCATCTTTAATAAGTCCTACCTCATTCTTATGGGTTGTCCACAGCTGTGAAGGAACTGTATTCAATAATTCTAGTTCTGTGTTGGCAAGCAATGAGAAAAATATATCTTCATCTGGAATTTTTGCAACAGCACACATTTGCATTACCAGACACTCTTTGGGAATATTTAAATATATCTCATCCGGTGTGCAGTATATTGTACATTGCATCTTGCAATGAAGATCCCTTCCTAAAAGATTAAGTGGTTCAGAAGTTCCAATGAGAAATGCCTGTTGATCTGTCAGTGATCCTAACTGAATAGAAACTGAAACTGTCTCAGGGTAGTCTAAAGAGACTCCTGATATCCCTACTCTTTGTACTGAGTTATGGGATAAAGGAAGATTCTTTGTTGCAGAAGCATTTAAAATTGATCTAGTAGCTCCAGTATCTATTAGGAAAGGGATGTTACTGATCAAATTGTCCTTTCTGGTGTATGAGTATAAAAGGAAAAAACTGTGCTTCCTGTTCATAGCTATCCTATGTATCTTGCTGCCAGGCTGATGGTTGCCAAGGAGTGGATATTTTGCTGACACTGTGATGGCAGCTGATTATCAAATGTACTATTGTAGCATTTAAAATAAACCACAAGGTCAGTGGTACAGACCACAGAATTTGTTATAACACTGTGTTATAATTAATTATTTGGTTTGTACCACTGACCTTGTGGTTTATTTTATTTTATTTTGTGATTTGTATTGTATTGTTGCATTTGCTGGTTGCAAGAAAGGACATTCGTCTTTCCAAATGCCATTTTGGCCACAATTAAAACATGGATTTGTTCCTTGACCCAATGGGTTCTGATTATTCTGAGGATATGATCCTTAATTTTTTTGAGCAAATCTAAGTCTATTACAACCCCCTTTTTTTCCCCTAATTTTTCCTCTGTTTCTAGTAAACTGTTGAAACTCTAAATTTAACGGATTTTCCTGTTGTCCTTCTTGTCATTCTCATTTTTCACAAATAAGAGTGTTTGATAAATAATGTCTCTAATTATCAAGTTCATAAAGTCCTAAACTTGGCCAGGTCAAGCAAACCTTTTTCAGCTGGTCTTGTATGAGGGCACCAAAGTATTAACAAAAGCAGGTGAGAGACCACTTGCTGCCAGACCTTCAGTAGATTCTGTATAACCTGAGAAGGCTCCAAAGGCATCTATCATTTGCCATAAATAGGATTTAATTGACTCATCTTCTCTTTGGGTGAGTGCATTCATTTGGGACCCGTTAGGTACTGGGGGGCATACTGCAGTAATGGCTTGCAGTAACCATGGATTAGCTGCTTGAAAAATGTCTGCATCTGTATGTTGGGGAATGGGGTCTGCTGTATTAGTGTGATCCCAAATGCATTTAAATAAATCTAGTGGAGTATATGTCTCCATTACTGATCTAATATCCTCCAAAGTAGAATTTTGCAGCTGAACATGTCCCTTCAGAATTCTTGCATACTTTTCTGTAATCATTCTAGATGAGGGGAGAGAATCTAAAATAGACTGAAAATCTACTGCAGACCATGGGTAAACTACACTTATGGTAAAAGGAGCTGCTTCATCCCTCCCATGTGCTGGGTTTGGGACTTGTCATAGAAGATGTAACTGAGTGGTTGGGGAATGTATACTACCTGCCTCTTCTTCCAAGGATGAAGAAGAATTATCTTTAAATTCATCAGAGCCAAAATAATCACCCTGGCTTTAAATATTGTAGATTGAGTAATATACTTCCGTGATCATAATTTTTGCTGTCTAGAAAAAGGAAAAAGTACTCCCTTTTTATATCATCTCAGAGTGCCAATAAACATTTGATATGTCTTTCATTGCATACGGTCTGAAATGGAAGAAGCAGAAGAAGTCTTATGTTGGTTAGGGGATGGTGGTGATTAAGGGAGTTGAGTTATTTGGCTAGTGGAGGTGGATGACTCAGAAGATTGCATTCTGTGAGAGGATGGTGAGACAGTGATTTCTGAGGTGGAAGAATAAATAGTAGAATCATGTTAGTCAGGGGAAGATGATGGTGCATTATAAAGTGGTGGTAGCTTGGTGGGCAAAACCAAACAGGAGTCTTTATATGGCTCACCATGGCTAAGCTGTAATTTTTGTAGTTTCCTAAGGGGATAAAGCCCATAATCACCTTGTTCCTGACAACTGGAATGCTGTAGATGATTAACTGTCCTATTAGCCACTTGTAATTGTGTTTTAAGTTTAGTAGTGTTATGTTTTAATCTATGAACTATAGAATCTTTCTCTTTATCTTTAGATTCTATCTGCCATACATTAAAGGCTGACCAGCAACTTGCAGGAATCATATTACCTTTCTCTCTATGTCTTTTTGTAAGTTTAATAAAATGTTTTTATCAAAAGAACCTGCAGGTGGAAAAGTTAATTTATCATCAGTTTTAGTGCACTCATTTATTTATCTAAATAAAGATAGCTATCTTTGTCTTTGTTACAATTCTGAAACATATGTCTCATCAGTGTACCATGTACTGGTTCTTTTAATGTACCCACACTTACTTCCATTTTAAAGAAATCTTACAATATAAAAATGCTCACTCTCATACTCATTGCAAAAGAAATTTACAATGTTAAAACATCACAAACTTCTGATTTTGTGATACAAACTACAAAATAATCCAAAATACTGCTACAGGTCTCAAAAGCAATTGCATTCAGCATAAAAGCTAGTCAATCCATCGGTAAAATTTATTTCAATAAAAATAAGCACTTTTGTTCACTTAAACCATATGTGAACTTCTTCAGACTCTTCACCCATAATAACAGCTCTGTTTAAAAAGACATAAGTACAGTGATGCAATCATTATGTCGCTTCCTCAAGTGTCTTAAAGGTCCAGCCACCCTTTTCTTTAAAACATTTTTATAAAAACATTTTAAATATAAAATAAAGACAAATACAAGACCAAACTACTTTATAATTTAAATAACTTGTTCAAACCCCAAAGGTAGTTAACGCTTACTTAAAATATTACCTATCTAGTCAAAGCTTTTAATGCTAAAATAGGTTTCATACTGCAACAGTCATTCAACCCTGGATAAAAATAGGCACTAAAATTAGTTGCCATACTAATTCTTTATTTTCCAAATAAAGTTCTCATGGCCCTCCTCCTCACCTTTACTGGGGTATGATCAATGACAAAATATTTAAAACAATGATATTCATTCATAGTCACATGTTTAGTTAAGGCATTAGATAAATTCATTTTTTAATACTATATTCCTATTCATAGATATGGTCTTTAAGCTTGTGGTCAGTTTTTCCAACATAAAAACAGGAACACTTCTGTCACTGTGCTAAATAAACAATATTAAAATGTCCACACTCATACTCATTGCAAAAGAGACTTATAATGTTAAAATCCCTGCTCTCATGCTCATTGTAAAAGAGTATTGCAATGTTAAAATGACCACTCATACTCATTTTAAAAGAGACTTACAATGTTAAAATCCCCACTCTCATGCTCATTTTAAGTCTTACAATGTTAAAATGTCCACTCTCATACTCATTGTAAAAGAGACCTATGTTAAAATTCCTGCTCTCATGCTCATTGTAAAAGAGTCTTACAATGTTAAAACACCCACTCTCATGCTCATTGTAAAAGAGTCTTACAATGTTAAAATCCCCACTCTCATACTCATTGTAAAAGACACTTACAATGTTAAAATCCATGGTCTCATACTTATTGTAAAAGACACTTACAATGTTAAAATCTTCGCTCTCATACTCACTGTAAGAGAGACTTACAGTGTTAAAATGCTGGCTTTCATACCACACTCATACAAAAATTTCACTTACCTCAAGGCCTGCCAAGACTGAAATTTGTAAAAAGAGGTACAGTTGTGAACTGATGCTGCAAAAAATACACTAGACAGAAAATTGTCAAAGGGCCCAGTAAAAGTGATTTTCTACAGAAGCAGCCCCAGGAAGTTTGAGAGATCAAAGTCTTAACAGCACCATCTGTTATAGTTAACAAAGTTTTATCAAATAAACTTCAGTAGTTGGCAGGTTTAAAAATAATTTATTAAATAAAAATAACACGTGTGGGTGAGCATACTCAGAAAGTATGGCTCCCTGAACAAAGGAATTCATAATCTTTTATAAGACTTTCACTAAGTAATAAACTTTATCAAACATACCATTGCTCACATCCAATAGAAAAATGCTAGCTAATGCAGTTTATAATACAGTTCATTATTCAAGTCTTTTACTAAATGTCTTAATGAAAATACATCAGAGTTTAATCATAAATTTGTTATTTTTATCTATATTATGCTGCTTAGTAATTAAATATTTTCTTCTACCACATGATCATGTGATTTAGGAAGAATGCTGCCTCAGGCACAGGAAATGAAATGCAACAGTCTGTACCTTTCCATGTATCCACTCATGGTACTGTGACAGATACACTAACCTTCTGAATGTCTTTTGGCTTTTCCCGGTTAGGGGGCGCCACAGCAGAACTCCAGTCCGCTAATGATTGGTAGTTGATTTTTACATGCCGAGTTACCAGCCCTAATGCACAACCTTCAACGAAGGTACGCCCATTCACGCATGTCTCCACACAGAAGACGCTCTAGCTGAGAATCGAACTGGACAGCATCTTACTTTGAGGCGACAACGCTACCGCAGCACCACCACCGCGCTACTAACCTTCTGAATACACATGCAATTTCATTTTAACCCTTTACAGTTACCACCTGTCTTACATTGCAGTGAGTATGGAATACATTAGCATCCTAGTAAACATCTTCATGAATGGTGTGTGGCAATCTAGTTTACTTATTTATTAGTAAATTATAACCAGAAAGTCCCACCTGGCCAAGTATTCAATTTACAGTAAAAACCTAGAGTCAATACCTCAGTTCCTGTCAAGAAGTCATGCCCATGGGTCAAAATATGGGTATAGACTGACTGACAAGGTGACAACTTTATCCTTGAACACAGCCCCAAGCTGATCACCAGATTCCAAAATAATGTTCTCAAATCCTCTCCCACTGAACCCACAAGCTGATCAACCTTCCAAAACCCCTCTATCTTTCATCAAGAACAAGAATGCAAGACACTTAAATGTGTACACTTATGTTATTTGTTCCTCCATTTACCTGTACACAGCAGACCACTCCACTCTCTTCTGAGACAGAGAGAGAGAGGGAAAGAGAGAGAGAGAGAGCGAGAGAGAGAATGAGAGAGACATGATTTTGGATTTAGAGCTAATGATTCTCATTTTATCTCATCTCATCTCATCTTATCTCATCTGCTTCACACACAGCAGTGAACCACTCCAGTGCATGCTGGAGATTATAGTCATTTATTTTTAAGACGTGAATATCATCTCCAAACAACAGAAACAACAAAAAAATTCCCCCAAACTAGATAGTCTCCAAATGCTGGTTGCACCTTTATCACCTTTCCATAAAAATTATGAACAGGAAGGGAGACAAGGAGCCTAAGGAGCCTCTTTGTGTATTTTTCATGCATCTTGAAAGTGTTTGTCATAACACTAAGAATGAGAATAAAACCTTATCTGCAGACATACAGACTGAATTGCATTTAACAATGACTCCTGCACACTGTTGCAGTATCTCCCATAATACGTCCTAAAAAACGTGGCTGTGTGTCTTTTCCAGGTCTACAAAACACATGCAGACAACATAGGCAAACTCTTGCAACCCTTCCAATATTTCTGCAAGAGCAAAGAGATGCTTCACTATATCCTGATCAGGGCAGTATCTGCATTGCTCCTCCTGAAGCATTGTTCTATCGCCAAATGTTGTCTGATTTCTTTCACTCAGGTAAATGCTTTCACCAGAAGGCAGAAAAGTATGATCTCTCTAAAATTGTATCACACCCTCCTGATACCCTTTTTGAAAATAAAGGCCACCACCCCATTTTGCCATTGCAGTGGTACTTTTCTTGCCTTCCAAACAACATTGAAATACATATAAATCACACCACCCTGATACCACCCACCTTCGTGGCATCCAATGCCTTCAGCATTTTCCTTTCTCAAATCATAAGTTGTCATAGAATTCAAAAGACTGAGGGTTTCAGGGGGTGTAACCTCCACTCGGGGGTTTACAGGGCTTTGTCCCAAATAGTAGCATTCATGTTGGTGTTTTTCACTAAACTGGGTAGCCATGGTCTTTTAATGTGGTTACTGAAGTAATGATAATAAGTCAAAATGGCTGTACTTTTGGAAAACTAATATAATTTGTAGTAAACAAGGAGTCATGACTGTTATAGTGAGTTAATATCAAGTGTTGTGATCAATTCTGAAAGAACAACAATTTTGAATTTTAGTCAATAAACTTACACAAACCCTTATTAATAAGTGATATGGGATATTTTTATTTTCTTTTTAAAGGAAAACATTGGCATAATCTGTCTTGGTGAAAAGTGCTTTTGATAAAGTTACCTGTTTTTCCACTCAGGAGCACATTGTCTTCATACTTAATCACAATGTTAAATACTAGCATCCTTACTTAATATTTTGCTCTGAGAATTCATAGCTTCAACAGCTTTGGCCACTTAGTTCACCCACTACTGAAGTTATGCATTAGATTAGTGCAACAAATTGCCTCTTAATAACAAACTATTAAAGCAATTCTTTTTATGTAGTCCAGACCATTGAAAGCCACATCTTGTATTTTGTAAGCAATCAGCAGGCAGTGTGAGTTATTTAGTTTTCTATAAGCACAGACTAAACAATAACTCTGAATGCAAGCCAATTACAGTGCGCAGTTTATGAGCAGTGTTTTACTGTGTGTGTGTGTGTGTGTGTGTGTGTGTGTGTGTGTGTGTGTGTGTGTGTGTGTGTGTGTGTGTGTGTGCGTGCGTGTGTGTGTGTGTGCGTGTGTGTGTGTGTGTGTGCTTCAAAGAAATGCTGACTTTACCCCATCAAGCTATGCTGTACACCAGGAAAGGAGCTGCACCTTTAAAACAGTTCACTTCAGAATATTTTACAATGCCAGCACACCAATATGCTTTAATAAAAGTTAAAGCTATCAAAGCTGCTGTTAAGCCAAGCCAGATGTTTAAAAGGATAGGACATCATAAGATCACAAAAATAGTTCAAAAGAACAGCTTAAGATGTAATTTAGAAAACTGAATCCCCCTTTGTGTTGTCTACATAGCCTTTACAAAGTCTAAACATTACTTCTAGAGACTGGCATTGTACATAATACAGTGGTTCTTAAGCAGGTATTTGTAATTGACCGTCATCTTTCAGGTGTGACATTCCAGTGGATTACAACACTTGAGCAACTGTTCTAGTAGACAGAAGCCAAACTTCATCAGGCATGTTATGATCTTATATGCTGGTGATGTTACATAGTAAAACTTGTGTTCCACATAAATTTACTCAGTTCGAAATTTAGATAAGCTTTACATAAAGATATTTCATTTTTAGAGCTTACAATTACATGGGTCACTGCATTTAGACCTGTTACTCATACAAGTGCATAGGTAAAAAAAAACTTTCTGGAAGCACTATTCTGTATTAAGTGGCAAGGAACGATCTAATTGCTTTTCTGCAAGAAAGACATTTCTTTGGCTCTAGTCTGTTGCTGCAGTTAATATCTTTTTGTTCAGCCAGCTACAGGTGTTTTCCTTTTTGATCTTCTCTACTGACAGTTTTGGCACATTTTTTAAACCTGATAGCTTAACTGTTTCATATAGGCTCTGTGCGGAAACAATAACCAGATGGCAGCCATTGCTTTAAATATTTCCCGAAGCTATAGTATTACACGGCTATTTTTTTTTTTTTTTGCGTTTCTCTAAACTTACATCACTGTACTGAGAGTCCTTTTTAATTTTTCTTGTCTTCCTTTCTTGGATCTTCAGTTGTTATACTGTACATTCAGAAGTTATTTGCATAGACACTTGAGATGTTGTCAGCAACACAGTTTCTTATTGTAACCCTTGAAATGCCCCTGAAGGAAGGATTTGATACAGATGCAGGTGCAAAATATCTAAAACTCAAGACAAAAAGAAAAAAAAGTATGTAGGCAACACACTGTTCTAGCAGTTCAAAAATATCCATGTGTTAGCTGAAGCAATAATATGAGCTGCCCTGGAGTTCACAAATTGTTTAGAGACAATACATCAACCAAAAAAGTTATGAAATATACATATTAGACGTGACCTTGCCCAAACCTGGGAGTATCAAATGTTATGTCAAGACAAGGGTGTCAGACCATTTCATTTCCTGATAAAAATACAGAAAAATATTTCAGTGATACAAGGTGAAGTAGTTTAATCATTGCCCATCAAGGTTTATTACAAAGTGTCATAATAAAAGAGATCCAGCATTTTTCAAATTTATATGTAACATTCCTGTTTAACTTGTAATTTCTTTTGTTATTGACTTATACAAAATGTGATACATAGTGTGAGTCAATGTGTCATAACTTAGTGGTTATTCATTATTTATGCTTCATTTATGTACTTAAATCATACAGTGTCATCATCTACATCATTTGTTTTTATCTTATTATCCATGGTATGTGCACACACACACTGTGTTACAATTCATTGATAATGCCCACTTATGCAGTACACTCACAACAGTAGATAGGCTGAGATACTGACCACACTACTTCCCTCAAGCACCACTGTATCATCTCCCTGTCAGGTCACTCTCATACTGAAGGTTTCACATATACTTACACCTTGATAACACTACAACTGACAACACAAACTCCCATGTTAGTTAACTGCAAAGGAATTGCAAGATACCACCTCCTTCTACTGAAAACAAATCATTTAGTTACATATAAATGAAGGAACAAAAGGATAATGTCACAAAAATCACTCCAATAAAAAATAAAAAACCAGTCCAGGCCACCAGTAAAAAACGTGGAAGCTTTAATCCACAGTAAAATCCACAAAAATGAGCGCTTTCATCTCCTTACAAGACTTCTTTCTGAAGAAGTCTTGTAAGGAGACGAAAGCGCTCATTTTTGTGGATTTTACTGTGGATTAAAGCTTTTACATTTTTTACTGGTGGCCTGGACTGTTTTTTTATTTTTTATTGGAGTGGTTTTAGTTACATATAAAGCTTGTTATATAGTTTGAAATAAATACCACAAAATCTGTCTTCATCCGTTAAACAAATTGCTCTGGGTTGCCCAAGCATTCTTCAGCAGTACAGAAAAGTTTGCATTGCATGTCAGTCTCTCTTCTCATCTGCAACTAGGACAGTCTTCAGTGTTGGTGTCTCTTTTCATACATTTTCATTCCATTTCTCTTTCACTATTAGACCTCTACACATCAGTGTTATATACCTCAGATCCATCTGCAGAAGACATATATTTCCTTTAATGTATTATTTGTTCTATGTCCTTCAAAATGCTCAAAGTGTGCCAGATACATTTTAGTAAAGCCCTATGACCTAGACTGATGAGATAGTCATACCTAAAGGCTCACAGGTACAGATTTATGACATTTATGATTTACTGTCACATTAGCATGGGTAATTCAGTTCCTTTCTGCCTCCCAATCATGTACCATGTGACTGCTACATCTAAAGTTTCTTTCTATACTCATTTGTCCTTCCTCTTATGGCCTGGGAATCTCAAACACACTTGCAGAAATCACTTTATTTACATTGATGTAAAATGAAAAAGGGAATAAATAATACAGTAAATAAACTGACAGCCAATACAAAGGACTGCACTGGTCTTTGCAGCTTTTAGCTGATATTAGCTAAGAGTTTAATATTTGTATAATTATTGTGCACAACACGTGTCCTCAATAGTTATGCTTCTTTTATCTATGCATTTCTACATTGTAGCAATTAACCACTTTTCCTGCATAGCTGCACTTTTGTTTTGATCTGAAGGTTGAACTTTAGACAGAGGAAAAGAAGATTAATCCAAGGTCCTCATTTAACAATTCTTCCTTTATCACTGCTCTTCAAATTCAGCAACTAGTTAAATTTATTTATGTTGTCCAAGAGGGAAACCAAACTCTGAAGTGAACATCATTGGCAGAATAACAGCCCACCTTAGAGCTATGCTTCTTCTGTGTCTGAACTGAGATGTGGACTTACATCTCAGTCTTCTTTATGTCAGGCAGTTAACCAGGTCTTCTCCGATTTGAATTTCCTTAGATTCTCAAATTACAGGTTTCAAAATGACACTTGCAAGAAGATCCCTTCATAGTTCTTTGTTAAATAAAAAAAATATTTAAAGGCTTTTTCACTGCTTTGGTATCCAGGCATAGATCTATATGATATTTATTATGCAATAACAGATCTACACAAAACCATGATGATGACAGGTCAAAGCCATGTGTAGTACCCTTGAGTTTTATAAACTACGTCTCTATTATGAATTCAGGTAACTAGCTCTGCTTTAATGTGACATTCATCAGTCATCAATCTTAGAGGTTTCAATTTTGTACTTCGATTGTGTTTCAAAACAGATATGTAGTCTTACAGCCCATTGGGGCACCCTCCCAGTTGAGGCATGCATTCAGCCCAAACAACAAGCAAGCAAATGCAAATAATTAAATGCAACTGCCACAGGTAAAAAAGCTCCCTGAACACGTAGAACAATACACAAAATGTATTGTCGCTAGCGCCTTGGCAAGAATGTCTTCAAGGAGTCTAGTTAATGAGGCATGTATTCAATCTGTTTATCAGTGGATCTTCCTAGATTTCATGCTATATCTTAATTGCTGCAGAATGTATAGGATCCTTTCCTTCTACCTTGTCAGTTCTTGTTTTGTTCTTTTTTTTTTTTTTTTAATAATTTTGGGTATTAATTTATTCTCGCCAGTTCAGCATTTTTGAATGTGTACGTTTAGCTCCCAGTGGCTATGGCTTGAGCCTTTAAATAAAATGACGTTATGACCTTACAGTTCAAACCAATATTCATATGTCTGGAACTATAAGTGCTACTAGAAAACTGTAAATGGTAAACCATTCAAGATAAATTTATTTTTACATTAGTGGCATTCATTCCGATTACTGCTTTAAACTGGATTTTGTAAGCCAAAATAAAGGCAGTGAATATTAATGTTGTAATGTTGTATAAACATCTTATGATATCTCAGTAACTATTCAACCAAGACACATACTGCCATCAGGATTTTATACATACAGCTGTGAGATTTCATAGAAGGCTATGCAGTTCTGTCTGTGTCACCTTAATTCTGAGATATTTAGAGAAATATGAAAATTATTATAATACAAATAAACAGTATACAAATAATATTCAATATCTCTTTAGCTGCAATAGACAGTAGTCAAATATCAATACAATTGTATATGCCATCATGTATGCATTAAGGTGAAATCTTCTGACACCTTCTATGTAGCATTTTTTTTGAATTATTGCAAATATTAACAAGCAATGTTTAATGCCTAGAGGCATCAGTAGGAGGTAACTGCAGATATGCATGGAGGCACAGTTGGCTGTAATGATTTAATGATTTTCACCCTATCACATTCATCTCTTGGAAGTTTACTCTTATACCCCATTTTCTTTTGTTTAATATCTTTCCTAAAAACATTGAGATGAATTGCCTATTGACTGATGCAACCTGCAAGCATGAGACCCAAAATCTAATATGTCTATTACACTGAAAGCAATGATTTCTCTGATTTCTGTGCCCCCTCAACGTAATAGAATTATACATTACCCTATCTCCACTTCTTTGTGCTAGTATTAATTTATGTTTTTTTTTATCTCTGTTTCCCAGATTTAAAAATAAATAAATTACTTCTTTCAAAACAAAGATATATTTGCTGCTGCTTTAAAGACCTTGTGCCTTTTCACTTCTGAGGACTGCCACAAGGCCATATCTTTCAATGTTTTGAAGAGTGGGCAACAAAAAACAATAACTCAGACTTAATAAGGTGAGATGTCTTAACAAAGAATGCATGTTCACAAGTACATTTTCTATTTGCGAATCTGGCATTTATAGCTCCCTAACAATTCACACAGTTGTTTTAATCTAATAATTTTGGTTTTGTTTTAGAGGACCTTATTTTATAAAGGACATGTAGAAATTCTGCAACTCGTAGTCGCCTGTTAGTATGCTCACTGGTATGCTACTGGTCTGCCTTGGTTTATGCAGCTGCTCAGTTCAAAACATATTATGTGTCAAATCATACATAAATGAAAACTTGATAAGACTTGTCAAGAAGAGTATGGCAATTTCTCAGTGGTAAAGATTTCTTCTACATGGCACCATGCTAATATCCTAACTTCCTGTCTGTATTTTTGCTTGGACATCTTATGTCTGTGTAGATTATGTCATAGCTCCTAAGCTGAAAAGTTTACAAATAAACATAAGCATTACATCCAATAGCATAATAGTGCCACTTAAAAATTCACTTTAAAGTTATTTCAGAAGAATGCTTTCTTTCTCCTACAGTGTTATGACTTCAGTGACAATAATCTAATATTCTATTTATCTAATATGCTTGGGTTGGACAGGGCAACCATTTTGAAAGCTTCTTGTAAAAAAGGAGCTCATCCAAATGAAATAATGCAAAGAGCCAACATGCCATCTGTTTCCTGTTAGGCTATGTAACATTACTGTATTCTTTGTACAAGTGCATACAAAGATTTATAATTAAGCAACTATGATTTTTGTAGCATACAAGCCATCCTGAAGGCTGCACTCCCTGATACTTACATATATAATCTCCAAGGTCACATAAGTTTTTCTTTTTTTCATGTTTAATGGGGGAGAGGGTTGTGGCATAGTATAATATCAAGATATTGCTCCAGCATACATAGGTGAATGAATGGTGAGCAGGAAGGTAGCAAGGGCAAGACATTAGTGGTGTTAAAGGGCAATGATGAAAACTTGGTATAAAAAGGTGCAATTATTCAAAACAGGGTTTCAAGTGTGCAGTCTGCAAGTTGCAGCCAGCTGCAAGCAAAACAAATACATCTTTGTTATCAGACCATGAGTCTGACAGTAAAGGCTATGTCCATTCCCAAAATAGGTCTCCTGCATGCTGTAAGAGTCTTTGCGCATGGCAAGATGACCCTGACATTATAATACCAAACTGACTAACTGAACTAACTAGTTCATATGAACATCTAGAAAGCCAGAGGTCAGATTAGAAAAACTGGCCAACGTTGGACAATATAACACTAATGTGGTACATCCATACAAAGAAAATTTTTAGGAGCAACATGTAAATGCTCTACTAATCTGTGGGTTATTCCTATTTAAAATATAAGGGCCAAAACTTCATATGAATGTATGACTAGTCTTCTAAAGATCTTCATAGATTGATAGCCTCGTAGGTCCCTGGGAATGTATGAAGCTATATTGAGAGAGGTCAAAGAGAGCTTATCAAGATACTCCATTGCTTAAAATATAATGTTTTTTCATTTAAAATAATGCTCAAAGACCTATACCCCCAGTACTGCTGCAGAAGGACTTGTGATATGATTTAGCTCCCAGAGTCCTACAAAAATGAATATTTTTGACAACACATTGGCCTGATGATAGCAGCTGATACTGCTGGACTAAGGGAGAATGTATAATATACTACAAGACTCCAATTGCATTATATTAATTAGGAAATACAGTTCCTGTTTTGAGGAGACATTAGACTTCTGAGAGAGTTGTGTTGAGTTTTGTGTCTTTCTCAGAGCCACAGAGTAAGGAAGTGAAATCTTAAAAAATTTAAAGTCTGATCATAAGTTTAGGACGAAAGCACCTTATCCACTGTGCTGTCCTTCTTCTTGTAACTGCCTGTACTCCCTCCTTTCTGATCAAAAAAAGGTCTGTCTTCTCAGTCATAGGTAGCTTCTTGGAAAAAACAGATATGTCTAGGAATGCGTACTATCATGTGTGGACAGTAGGTTTGGGAGCCCAAGATTAAAGTTGTCAGATCCAGATTTTTTTCATCAGTGATGACAGGTCTCTGAGCAGTGCTAAGTGTGATTATTTGCAATAAAATATAAGGTCTGTGGTAGCTTTGCAGGATAAATGGGGCTCAAAAGGAGAGTAAATGGAGTGTTGCTGATTCTTGCAGTTTGTTACAGTAAAATCTTTTTAGCACCATCAATGACTGCAAAAGATGGGATTGCAGAATTCAATTCAAGCAATGGGATGACTGTATCCCAGAAATTATGACTGCTGATGAAATGCTTACTGAGTATTTCTTTAGGAAAGAGGTGCCTGATTTTTACAATATACTCACACTAACTTTGCTCCTCTGAGTCTTACTAGACTTACTTGCTGTTATCGAAGCAGATCGCAATTCCACAACAGTCAGTTCTTCCAGTCCCAGGGCAGCATATCAGAATACATTGGTTCCTGCTTGGTTCTAACAATGGAAATTATTAATGTCAAAGCTTCATTATTTATTTATTTATTTATTTATTTATTTGACATTTGTTGGCTGGGTTAGTTCAGCTGGGCCAAAGCCCTTTTTCAGTGGAGACCCAGGGAGAAAAGCTCCTCATAAACATAGATCATAACAATATAGTCACACCAACATAGTACATGGCCACAAACATATAGTTACATAGTTATTTATAGTTACATATGCATAGGTCATACCCTCATAGTTACATAAGCATAGTACATGGCTACAAACATGTAGCTGATGACTGATGAAGTTATATGTGATGTTAAGATGATCATGGGTGGATATTACATTTAACTTGTCTCAGCAGTAACATAAATACACCAGCTGGGACTTAGTTTGTCCTTCTCTAGAAAAATACAGTAGACATTTGGTTCTCTTCTTATCTGGATGACAGTGTTAAGTTTGGACAGTGTTTATGTCAATAATCAGGTACTTCCTTCCTCAGACTAGCTTCATGAGTATCTTGTGGAAAAACTGGTTTTGAATTAGAAAAGTAAGAAAACATATTATTTGCAAATTCCCACAGTTAGCTCTAGCTTTTTAGATGATGGTGGTATTTGTCAATATTTGGCTATTTATTGCCTCTCTCCCTTTTTGGGATGTTAGAACTTGCATTTGTTTGTTAAAACTATGTTTTTGTATTGGCTCCACTTTCAATAAAACCACCATCTTGCAAGATATTTCCTTTTCTTGGAAGTTTGCTAAAGTCATACCTGTTTCCAAGTTTAGTAGGCTTGATATGCTACTCACGATGCTTGTACATGTTGAAGTCAATAGTTTTGTGAAGGAAGGACATCTATGATCCAAATACAAGCATAGGCTACACCCTGCCCATGGCACTAATACCATTTTAATAGATTATTTTATTATTATAAAGCAGCTTTGCCTTCATTTGTTGCTATTTGATTTACTTGCCCAAAGAACTGCATGTCTTAATAGTTCTAAAATGTATCTAATCATCTGAAGTAACCTATGTGTCTGTCTTGCTGCCCCTCATTTTTAATGCTTTGATGAAGAGTTTCTCAGATGTGCACTGGTATTCCTCATGTTAGTTTCATGCAGATGATGTGGACCTTGTGGTCCCAGATCTATTAATCATGTGGCTCAGGTGAAGCTTCAGTCTGACTGTGACAAAGGTAAGAACAGACTGTCCCTACATGGTGTAATTCTAAGTTCCCAAAAGACAGCCTCAGGGTATTATAGTTATGTAATTATAGATATGCTTGGCTAGGTAGTCAAGTCAGAGAACTCATGCAATGTTATTATTTGGGTCTTACGTTTGGTGAGTGTCTGGGTTGTAAACCTAATTTCATTAAACTGGATATGTGCAATTATGATTGTTGTACAGGGTCTGGCACCTTTTAGCAGCTAAAGTACAAAGACGGGTGTAACTTTTGCTCTTTCTTTCTGCTTTTTAATGCATTTTATTGCTTTTTATTACTCAGACTAGATGAAAGTTGGCAAGGGGTATCCTGCTATGTTATGTTTTTGCTCAGATTTAATGTTTTGTCTCATTGCTGCCGTTTGAACAACAACAAAAAAAATGTGACAGGATATCCTTTACAGTATTTAAGGAGCAACATGGTTTATTTCCAGATCTTACTAACAACAAATATGAGCAGAGAAGACAAGCAAAATCCATTTTATTAACAAAACTCCATCAGACAGTGCCATTACTAACTGCCCCATTTAAATAACATCAAACACACGATCAATGACACCAGCTTCATAAATATTCATAAATTACATCATAAATGAACCACCCACTCCAAAGTGCTTAAAGAATGTAATAAAGCATAATTTAAAACTCATAATTTAATACAGAATCTTTGAAAACGTAACACTTTTCCTAAAACTTTTGTGAAACATATAAAACTATAAATAAGATTCAAACGTATGCTTATATAAATTTTAAATGCTTTAATGTTGTATAATAAAAACTTATATAGCTTGAATGCAGACATATACAAGCACTGCTTACCCAGCTCGATATAAAGCTGATATAAAGCCAACAAACCCAAGCTATGCATTTATTATATACTAGCAAAACTCATCTTGTCTGAGATTCAAAAAAAGGCTTATTGCTTATAGTAACTGCTCACTGCATGTTGGTCAATTATAACGACAATAGTGACAAAATGTGTAATGGTCATAAGAAGAAGATCTTATTACTGGTCATCGGCATATGTTTGAATAGCAAACTAGTACTATTAGACTTGATAGTGGAAGTGTTTACCACCAGTAGTACAGTGATCTTAGAATCGGAAAGGCTTACAAATAATCACTTAATATAGCTGACAGAATATGGATAACACATGGAAGCGATTTTTTGGTGATGTTTTCAAGAATGGAAGCCTTGCTTTGAAGCTAGGTAAAGTGAGACAGAGAACAAATTGATTCTGTCCACACTGAATGGTTCTTTAAATAATCTTTGTATTGTTCTTAGGCATATAAATCCCTAGCTCAACCCTGGCATATGACACATGTATATTCCTTATAATAAATATCTTTGTACTGGAAAAAAATTACCAGCATGCCACTATCTGAAAATTTTCCTTCTCTAAAAAACATATTCTTGGATATAGAGCAAACTTTTTTGTTTTGTTTACTGGCTTTTTTTAATTGGTGGACATATGTGGCCCACTCACACCCCCTCAACAACAAACTATAATGTACACATGGATTGCTTAACCTCCCTGAAGGTCATAAAAATATCCTATGAAAAATAAGTTGGTAATTTATAAAGACTTCCCCAGGGATTCAATAAACTCTGTGTAGGCCTACATGGAGTTTACTTGTTAGTGTGATGAGCAGTAACACTAATCGCATATTCATGTTGCTCATCATGCTTACATGAATATAACGATGGTTATATGGCCAGCGGCAGTGTCGCCAGCCAGAAAACCATGCAGGGCAGCATGAGCACAGAAAGTAGATGCATTCAAGTTTACTTATGAGCAGACTTGCTTGGCAAGACTGTGTGGACAACCAGAATGACTAACAAGGGTAAAAATATTGCATTACCAGCAGTAATAACATAGTAAAGAAAAGAGTACACAGTGCAATATACACTAAAAAAATTATTTGAAGAATGAAATAATGGACTGGGGTGGGTTAAATGGGAAGGGCAAATACAAGGAAATGTACTCTGGGCAGGGAAAGTGTGCTGATGAAAATGGGCACAGACATGAATGATAGGAATGAATAAAAAGTAACAGGGCATGGTAAATATGTCAATGTCCCCAAAATAGGATATGTCAATGAATGTACACTTCCAGCATAAGTCAGTAGCATAGCATTAAGCACATATGTAGATAGCACAGTATGCATTGCTGTTTACATCTCCCAATCAAGTATATTATGATGTAAACACATATTATAGTATATATGTGACAGTCACTCAAGGTTACATGTCAATGGAAGGGAATGTTTGTGATATGAACATCATTGACATGCTAACTAGAAAGGATATTTAGCAAGAATGGTATATAAATTACAGGTATTGAGTATACTCTGAAGATCTGCAAAATGACTTACTTGACTATGACTGGCTTGTCACCATAACTCTCAAACAATGAGGGACACATATAACAGACTCCTGGACAAATGTTGACAAAAACAGGCACAATCATGCACACATTTACAATATTTCCACTGTCAATCTGTGGCATTGATACAATACGTGAGTGTAATTTATTTTACATGCTCTTCAGGAACAGACATCTACAAATGTAAAGATAGTCAGTATTCTATAAGTGGGTTTCACCACCCCTTCCACAAAAATGACAAAAACATGTTTTTAATCATTTAAGAGGGAAATTGTTAAATTTGGATTTGAAATCATGGCCAGTCATGGACACAATGACACATAAGCCACAATCACCACCTGCAAGAATCAACCCCATGCCATCAGTGTTGTCACCGAGCTATGTATTTACTGGGTGCAACACAGAAGGATGCATCACACAAGCATCTAGTAGAACAGCTTGAAGTCTGCACTGTCAAATCCTAATGGGTATACATCCCAAATAATAGTTCCACATGGCCTACCAGATGTGTGTGCCAAATATGATACACTTGACTAAAGCATCCCTGGCTGAAGTAGGTATGGGTCATGCAGATAACAACACATATAAATGCCACACTATTACGAGTGGATTCTCAACACACAGTTGGGTATTGCATGCATCTGACACATGTAATACCAATGGATATTGGCTGAAGCATCTGCAATTGATGTGTGAATTACAAAGTAATTTGTTATAATGAATGGTACAGTAGTATGTATGAATGATGGCAATGCATCAACTATGCCCATGTGCACAGAAATTACAGCAGTGCAAAGTCAAATGTCAAAGATCAAGGAAGATGTCACTGTAATATTGTTCAAAAATGTGACAAAGCATTCTATAGCTATGTCAAGAATCTCAATGGCAACACTCAGATCTGCTCTGAGTTACAGCATGATGGCACTAAATATACAGAACAAACTGATATTGCCAACATCCTGGCAGATAGGTTCAGTGCTAACTTTACCCCCCTCTCACCCCCTAAAGGGCCCATCTGTATACCAGAAGAATGCAAAGTTCCTGTAATCACGGCTGCACAGGTAAAAACCACACTCTCCAAAGCCAAGAACACAGCATCCATGGGACCTGACAACATCCCAGGCTGCATTCTACATGAACTACAGAATGAACTGGCACCACACCTAAGTACCATGTTCAATCATAGCCTCAACTCAGGCTTTGTACCCACTGAATGACGCACAGCGACTGTTATCCCACTCCACAAAGGGGGAGCCATCACGGACCCCAGGAACTACCACACCATTAGCCTGATGAGCCTGGTCTGCAAGGCCATGGAATGTATCATCATGGAACTTCTAAACAAAGACATTGGTTATAGCCAAACTCTGGACCCCACCCGGTTCGGGTTTGTAAAAGGCAGATTATGTCTCCTAAACCTGATAGACTTCTTTGAAGCAGTCACCAAAGCCATAGATGAGGGTAAGGTGGTTCACACAGCCTATCTAGATCTTGCCAAGGCTTTCAACACCATCCACCACTCAGGAATTATAGATAAACTCACTAAACTAGGTAAAAATCCATATGTCACAAGATGGGTTGCCAAATGGCTCACTGACAGAACCCACACTGTAAAAGAAGCAGGCTGCAAATCCAACTTCAGACCAGTGACAAGTGGAGTACCACAGTTTTCAGTCATGGGTCCTCTCCTGTTTTTTATCTACTTCTCTGAAGTACAGGCTAACACAGAAGGTCTTTGGCTAATGAAGTTCGCAGATGACTGCAAACTAGGAGCCATAATCAAAACTCCTAATGATTTGGACATCCTACAAAAGGGCCTCACCGAGACAGATGCCTGGTGTCAAAGCCATGGCCTCAAGCTCAATGCCAAAAAGTGCATTATCATCCTCTTTGGTAAAAACTCTGTACCCATGAACTACCACATAGGTGGTACTATAACACTGAAAGTATTATAAGAGACCTTGGGACACAGGTGGACAGTAGTCTCTCCTTTTATAATCACATTGTCACAGTACTCAGGAAATCCTTCTACATGACACACCTCATCACAAAATGTTTCTCATCCAGGAAAAAAAGAGGTCATTGTTCCCCTCTACTCATCACTCATTAGACTTATTTTAGAATACAATGCCCCTTTTGCTATGTACCTCACAAGACATCTATGACAACTGGAAAGGTCACAGAAATACCTCACAAAGAGGATTACTGGCCTCAAACAGATGCCCTATGCAGACCATCTAAAAAAACTCCAGCTTTACTCCGTCGCATATCGCCTACTCAGAGGCGATCTCTGCCTAACATACAAAGCTATGTCAAACCCAGAGCTGTTGGACATGCTCCACTTAAAGAAATCCCAATCCCTCTGAGCTACATGCTCTAGGGACCTAAACCTTGTCACCAAATTAAACAGAACATGCTGGAGGGATAAATTCCTGTCCCAGAGACTTCCCATACAATGGAACAAACTACCTATCTATATCAAACAAAGCTCCTCATTAGCACTCTTCAAGAAAAATCTTGATAATTGGATGGGAAATAGGAAATTCACCCCGGGGATCACTTCTGTGGCTCTGCTCGACAGGAGCCAAGGAAAATAATTTTCTTGGGTGGCGAAAGCCAGGGTAGCTTTTTGACTAGGCTTACACAGGCCCTAGGGCCAATAGCCTAGTACCTACCTATGAACCTATGAACATAACAAACAATAAATGAAGCATCCTCTATAAAACCTCAAGACATGTGTGACATGATTGCTGTCTCGCTGACATTGCCAGTCAAAATATTACACTGCCATGTAATCCTGACATACATCCATTTGTATTCATGCAGTTGAGAGTTCCTCTATAATATCTGAATGGGGAAATGTGTCATATGCCTTGCCCAGGTCAAATTAGGCAGGAGGCACAGTCTTTCACTCATCCTTGGCCTTGGTGACCTTCTCAAAGAAGTCAACCATATTTAACAGACATGCTACACCCTTAACAAATCCAAATTAGTTTGGTTCTAGAGTTATGAGATTACCTATGTCCTTGTTGATCAGGTCCATGCAGGTTTTTTCCATGGCCTTATTGATGAGAATATTCAGGCATATGTATCTATAATTCCCTGGTTATGTTTAAGTTCCTCACTTGTGCATAGGTGTGACTGTTGCTGTCTACCATTCTGCTGGAACATAGTGTGTCTGTATGCCATTGTTAACTAGGGATCCAAGTAGGTCTCCTAGGTCATGTTTGTGGTTATTTATAAGGCAACCTGGGATGTTGTCAGGGCCAAGTGATGCCAGGTTTTTAGCCTTAGAGAGGTCAGAAATGAACTGCTCTCTTAAGATAATAGGCTGCAGAATGGTGGCAGTTATACTTGGGTGACGACTGGTGGGGAAAGGGCTTGATGGTTGATCCAAATCTTTCAGCTAGTAGGTTATCTATTTCCTGTAGCTGAGTATGGGTACTGCCTTTCACAACCAGCTTTGTACATAGCTGTGTATTCTCCTTAAGATTTCAGAGGTAATTACAAAATGCTTTGTGACATTACCTCCAAACACAACATTGTATATGAATCACATACAACACAGTGGAATTGTTAACACAGTTGTACAACTCAACCTATTTCATGTCATTACAATTGTAAATAATAGGCATATGTTTATCAAATGTGTGGTGATGGCCCTGACACCATATATGGACATATTACAACTGTTGTGGATGCAGCTCATGAGGAACAGTTAATGAAACAATGCTAATAGTCCCAAAATGCTTTTATGGAGCACCCAAATATTCCTTGTGAATAGCGACACAATTGTGAATGCAATGAATCCCCCAAGGTTGAAAGTGAATCTAAACATGTCATATGTTTGAGTATGTAACAGCATTAGAACATGTGGATGAACCCAGGTTTATGTGCCCATGTAGTTAATCAGTATGAAGTAATACTACTGCATGCTAAGATAACATTTCAAGATGCTAGGTATACACATGCATACCTATGCCATACTGCAGCTGTCACTGTGATGGTTGAATGAGAACCTTGTAGAGTGTTGATATACTCCATTACAAGGAGCCATGCCTATGTACGGCAGCAATATATACATCATCATCCCATCTCAACAGTCCTCAGAAGGCATACTATTACAGCTGTTATGGATGGTACATGTATACAAATGGCAGCAGTGGTCATCAATACAGTAGCTCAAATCACAAATTGGAGTACAGTGTTGTAGGGCTACAGTACATCCACACCTCAACATAGCACATGTGGATAACAACGACATTGTTATGTGCAATCTTCAGAGGGTCATAAGGCATTGCTAGACTAATGGTCAAGAGCACATAAAATACTAGCCATTATATATACCATTTAAAACAAAATCGCTATATCTATATGTGGGAAGATATAAATTGTATGAGTCTATGTGTGTATGTGTTTGATTTTATTGCAGACTGCCTTTGTCCATATGTGACATGTGCATCACCCCATTACAGAATTAGCAGTCACTCATCTAGTGGTCTCCAGATGGCTTACAGAGGATCATGGAAGGGCTGTGCTTCATGATGTGTGCAGACATCTTTGAGATGATGACATCCTCAGCATTCTTCAGAAATGATGTTATGTGGACAGAAGGAACAGGGGATGTTAGATTCATGGGGCTATGTAAAATTATCTCCTGAGTGGGAAAAGACATTCAAAACATTGTCCAACGACCGTAATACACCGCAAACCACACCCACTCATTGACTGAGGTCAGATTCATACACAACACCTGTGGAGGTATACTAGCTGGATTCCAAACAAAGTAGGACTAGCACCACTACAGATGTCTGTCATTAACACTCTCAAAGTGCACTTTATAAAGGATGACATCATCAGTGTATGGGAAGAAGAATATGTTGGGAGGTGTGTGTGACATAGATGTGGATCACATCCCAGTGTAAAATTGTCTTCAGATTGATCACACACTCACTCAGATTGACTGCTTTGAGATTAGAACCCCTACCTATACAAACTAGAAAACACAGTCCCCCGGATTCACAAAACCTCCATGTAGGACTTAATATGTCTTACTCGGAGGCTGAAGTTGAACGGTATGACGTCAGCGTGCCATGAATATTCATGAGGGCACACTGACTCATCCGTAACTCTTACACGGACTGAGTAGGCACGCAGGGGGCGTGTCCGACTGCCGAGCAGTCTAAAAGTCCACGCCCCTGCAAGATTATAAAAAGCATAATGTCAACGGACGAGCGAGTTCGCTCAAATGTACTTGCACCCAACACCACTCTCCCTGACACTGTAAACCCCATCACAGTTATAAAACATAAAATATTAATTTTATTTTTTTTAAATCCATGATATAGCTGCCTGTATTTGCGCTTGTTTGTGCGGGTGTGCCCATTGCTTAACCACAGTTAGCAATTGTGACATTGAAGAGCATATAAGAACTACTTATGCAAATTAATCCAAATAGCAATAGCGTAATGGTAGAGCGTATGCACAAAGAGAAAGCATTCACAGTTCGAGTCCCACCACTCCCCTTCTTATTTATGTTTTAAATCAGTATTTGAAATAATACCAGACATATATGATTAAAATGTTATTAAAAGCAGTGACATGGCCAATGTATCAGTGAACAAAATATATATTGTTAAAGGACCCAGATATATAATAGCCTGCTGTTAAGCAACGTTTTACCCATCTAAACAGAGGTGCCCATATTTTAATAGCGCTTTATCCAGCTAAACAGAGTGGCCCATAGTTTAATAGCGCTTCACCCAGCTAAACAGAGTTGCCCATAGTGTAATAGTGCTTTACCCAGTGCAATAGAGTTGCCCAAAGTTTAAAAGTGCTTTACTCAGCGCAATATGTTTGCACGGACGTGCGCGCCACACCAACCAGGACACCGTAGGGTACCGGGGAGCAACGCAGAGCTAAGTTGCTTAAACACAGCCACACCCCCTAGCCTGTCTAGACAGTATTAAAATAAAAGAATGACAAGGTTCGAAACCAGGACCCTTTGCATCATAATCAAAGTACAGAACCACTAAGCCATGACAATATAGGGAAAGCCGCCACTATTAACATTCATAACCTTACGAATGGTAGTTTAACCATTACTAAGCAGGTCTGCAGTCAGCCGAGAATTTTACAAAACGGCCAATCACAAAAAAGTGTGGGAAATGCGGCATATTTAAGCCCCATAGGCGGGAATACTCACCATAACTGATTGTACCTCACATTTGCAGTCAGAATGGCAGGTGCAGGAGAGGGTTCACGCTTCCAAGCACAATGTTGGGGCATCGAGGAGTCCAAATACATGGTCTGGCTCCTTGTCCACTGTCACGAGACAAGACTCCTGCAGGGCCAGTTCCAAGGGACGGAGTACAAGGCAGAGGCTTGGAACTGGTTAGCTCGTGACCTCACCAGTGCCACAGGCGTTCCTTGGACTGGTGAGCAGGTCCGTCACCACCATGCAGACCTGAAGAGACGAAAGCAGGACCGCCTGAACCAGTGGATACAGGAGGCCCATGGGATGCAGAATGCCCCACAACTGAGTATGTAGCCATGGAATGCAGTATGTAAGAATTGATAATGGAGTATGTATAACAGATAGGTATGTCTCAATATCTCTTCATTTACTTTACAGCTGCAGGTGACCGTGCTGCGAATCAGCAAGCCTATGCTGATAGGCTGCTAAGGCTGTGCCACCAGGCAGGTTAGTGATTATTCTGCATGTATTGTTATATAAAATATGGGAGGGAGCATGAAAGAAAGTGTTGTAGTCCAATAAAACAGCCATAGAATTGCCTGAATAAGTCCTCTGCATGTACTGTCAGGTAAAAATGTCAGAGAGGCAAAAAAAAAGTGTAGTAACCCATTAAGAAAGGTAACATATGTCTGGAATAATATCCCTGCAGGCACTGTCATATAACATAAGTGAGTGAGCCTGAAAAAAGATTGTTCTACCCTATTAATAAAGGTATAATATGTCTTGAACATGTCTGTCATAAACACCGTTAAAACAAATAAAGGAGTGAGCCTGTGGAAAAGTGTGCAATGTCATTAATAAAGGTCTAAAACCCAGAGTGTGTCTGTGTCACAGAGTCTGAAATGTTGTTGTAACTTTGCATTATACCAACAGTACTGTTTGAAAATGTGCTGGCAACCCAGAGTTATGCAGTCCCATATAAAGTGGGTGATGGAAGTGCTAGTAGCTGTGAAACATATATACAGTCCACAATAGTCAGTTACTGGCTGGCATGAATAAGTAAACCTGGCACACGTGTAGCATGTAATTATTCACCAGAAATGTGAGTGTGTGTCAAGAAATGCAGGGTTCTGTACAAATCGAAGTGAAAATGTCACGTGAAAACATCCCAGATATGTAGATAAAGAAATATAAATGCAAACAAGAAATATGTAGCAGTAACATCTGCATCTTGGACAGTTAGTATGTTAGATATAGGTCAGGCATATATTGAACTAGCCAAACCCATGACACAACCTAATGTATGGTGGCAAGTGTAATAATACAGATAGGGGATATACACTTGCAGTCACTGGGAATGTATTGTAGACTAAAAGGTCATTATAAGATGTTAACCGAGGTTTTTTCTACACCCTACCGTATGTGCATAAAACTTGCAATTCCACACCTCAATGGGTATGTGTAACCTTAAATATTTGTTGGGACAAATGTCCTATTGTTTTATAAATATATGCATTGATGTTGATGCATGTGCCCTGTTCAAACACCACGTTCATGGTGGCCTGTTGCTACCAAGAATCCCTGCATGCTGTTGGAATATCCACTGTCATTCAAAATATGCATGTGCTATGCTTGCTGTTCAACTGTTGGAACCTTGGTGTGTTGGGTTAATGGGAAGATTACTGCATGCTGTTACAACTAATCTGGAATGCTGTTGTTTATGTTGTAATTAAACACACCTAATCACAGAACGTATGGGAAGGCCGGTCCCAGCGGACCCACCTGTCCCTCCTCAGTTGGCGAGTGCACCTGGCACCAGCAGCTCCGGTGCCCAGCCCGGGCTCCCCTCCTCTGTTGGTCCTGTGCCACTTTTGGGTGGAAGCGCTGCAGGGGATGGGGCTCGTCCTCCCCATGCAAGTGTGGGTGGAGAAGGGCCACCTATCACCCTTCGAAGAGTCCGGGCTGTAGTGCGTAGGGAGATCCAACGTTCAGTCGCTGATCCCTTATGCCAGCTTGAGGCGAGAGTGGCGCTTCTCTCGGGTGAGCCTTCCCATCCTACTCAGCCCCCAGCACAGCCACCCTCGGGCTGTGAAAGTGCAGTGGTGACTGCCCATGGGTGGGGATCTCAGTTCCACTTTTACCATCTGTGGGATCATGGGCTTGCGATTTCCAAACAACCTTCCCTGTCAATTGTGTTCACCCACCCCATGTGTCAAACTCCACCCCTGTATGCGTCTTGTTTGTCTTGTCTGTTTACCTCCCCAACCTACCTCCCCAAATATACCTACATCCTCTACCTCACATTCCACTCTCACCTGAAAAAAAAATTAAAAAAAAGGGCAATCTGTTCCCACAAAAAAATTACGCCCCATACATAGCTGCCCAATTCGCACACATGTCCGCTGGACATGTAAACTGATAATTCTAATTGGCAGTACAACATATTTTGTTGTCCTCACCCCTCTCTCAGGAGTGGAAGGTTTCAAATTTCATACCAAATTACAAACTTATGCACAGCTGTTGCTGGTAAAGAAATGGGCAGCTATGGACCTTCCCTACACCCATCCTGCACATCCTGAGCTGGTTTCCCTACTGTATTTCCCTCTTTGTGCCCCCTTTTTCACCACTTTCCTATCTCCCCATTTTCTTTTCTTTAAAAGAAATTAGCACGGGGGTTAACGGGAGTAAGCACTTTTAAGCAGTAGTTAGCGGGGGTGCACGAGTGTGAGGTTGTGTGCACTTAGCTAAGCATTGCTAAGTGTCGTGCAAACCCACGCAAACCCGCTTACAACTGCTTAAAAGTGCCTTAGTCACTGTATGACAAGGCCCTTGTACTGCTCAGCAGCAAAATAAAATACCCTTGTCAGTCTCAAACCCCACACCTTGGACTCACCAATCTGCACGATGTACCACTAAGCCACAGCAGATACACAATAACTTGGTCCTGAAAGAAATATCAAATGCATTACAAGGAGTGAATGTAAAGGGAAAATAGGAAAGCCATAGGAATACATTGCAATAAAGAAATATAACATGCATTACAAGGAGTGAATGTAAAGGGAAAATAGGAAAGCCATAGGAATACATTGCAATAACTACTGTAGTATGCCGGTTAATTCCCTAATTCCAAAAGAAAGTACATACTCCCATGTATCCAGTGTTAGCATTAGGAGGTGTGAGTAAACTTACACACTGAGAAGAGTGTACTAGAAGAAGCAACAGTCAGGTTTCAGTACAACATGCATTTCACTGGCTACAGCCCAGCTTCAGATATGAGACATATACCAACCTTCTGACTGACACAGCAGTGTCCACAGCAAACAAGCATGGTCCCCACCTTGCAAAACTGAAAGGCCTATGCCTACCTAACCTATAATTTTATAGCAGTGTCCTGAAATCACAGTGAGAACTGCAATTACCACACAGCAAACTGCATGCAATTACTAAATGGTGGGCACCAATTGGTGCAGAGGCCATCACATGCACATGTGCAGATACCTACAAAAGCAGCCTGTACTTGCTGTCCACACATGCAATCATATCATTGCAGCAACTGGAGAGAGAGACAGACAGACAGACAGACAAACAAACAGAGGCAGTTGGAGACACCAAACCAAAAAAAAAAAACACGTCAACAGGTACAACAGACAGAAGTGAGAAATACAAAGGTAAGGTATGTAACAGAGATGTATTTGCTGGCATCCGAATGATGTGCCTGAAGGGTACTCTACATACTGTGAACCCTCCATATGTGGTAGCAGTTCGTATCTATATGTATATGCGGATGTGCATAGGGCAAGGGACATACTGCAACTGTTAGTGAAGGCTGGACATATATATGTAGTTGAAGGTTGTTATGTGCACATATCTATGTAGGTTGTAGTGTGTGGCATTGAAAACAGCAAGCAGTGCAGGTATATGCCATGTGGTGGTTAAATGCTGTGAGGTCTGCTACAGCTATATGGCCTGAGGACAGCGAAATGCATTCTGCACAACACTGTGCAATATTATTACATAATTGTATGTCTCACAACTGTTTCATAATTGATATTCCCACCATGAAAGGTGGGCAGTATATGTGCCTATATGTGCATGTATATGTACAGCAATTGATGTTTACAAGTATGTGCATACATACATATATATATATATATATATATATATATATATATGTATATATACATATATATATATATATATATATATATATATATATATATATATATATATATATATAGATATATGGCTTCACTTGAAACCATCGAATTAACACTACGTCGAGTCTCACATCATCGAGACTACAACGTTGTAAACTGAAACCAACGAAAAGTAAAATCATCGAGAGTCATACCATCGACTTCAATGAAAATTGAAATCATCGAGATTCATACCATCGAGTTTAAGGTATGGATTACTTGGAATATGTTTAAATAATTGCAGTATTGGAATAGACTTGCAGTATTGAAATGTTACGATGGCAATACTGAAGTTATGTCACAGAGGATGATTACGTGTGATGCTAATTATTGTTTTCTCACTATATGGGACTATCACAGGCTGTTATGCGTGTTCGTCTTTCACATTTCGATGTTTTGGTGACACGCACATGTTGTTTATAGTGTTCCTTTCAGTTCGTGATGTTATGCAGTTTTTTTCCGACGGTTTGCAACTCGATGGTTTTAGTTTTCGTTGGTTTGGGTTTACGACGTTGTAGTCTCGATGATGTGAGACTCGACGTAGTGTTAATTCGATGGTTTCAAGTGAAACCAGATATATACATATATGGATATATAGAGATATATAGATATGTAGATATATAGATATATACATATATAGATATATATAGATATATACATATATACATATATATATATATATATATATATAGAGAGAGAGAGAGAGAGAGAGATATATATGGATATATATGGATATATATATAGATATGCATATATATATATATATCTATATATATATTTACAAATATATAGATATATATATATATATATATGTATGTATACATATATATATATATATATATATATATATATATTCATATATATATATATATATATATATATATATATATATATATATATAGTGAGAGAGGGAGACACAGGGCAGACGTATTGCAACAGGTGCCTGGTGACCAAGGCATGGACTGAACACCAGTGTTGATACTGCAGTGCCATACCCCATTCCAAAACACTTTACCCACTAACTACCAGATAGGTGGTTGCCTGCCTAACACTGAAGGTGTCAGAAGGGAACATGGGACACAGGTGGACCGTAGCCTCCCCTTTGATATTCACAGTGCCACACTTGTCTTGTCATCTGTCTATGTGGTACGTGTCATCACAAACGTTGTGTCATGTACGGAAATATAGGTCAGTGTTCCCCTGTACTCATCACAATGCCCCATGTGGTATGTACCTCACATGACAACTACAGCAAGTGGAAAGGCAACAGACATACCTCACAAAGAGTAATACTGCCCTCAAACACATACCCTATGCAGACTGACTGACATAACCAGAGCTACAGTGCGTTGCATACCGGCCACCCAGAGGTTACCTCTGCCGAACATGCAGAGGTATGTCACACCCATAGCAGTCAGACAACCACCATGTCAACACCTCACAATCCCACCAGGCTACACAGCCTAGGTCCCTTATCCCCACCACCTCACTAAACAGCACATGCTGGAGGGATAGGCTCCTATTGTCAGCTTTTGGTCTATTGTCAAATATGCCATACTCTGGAGTAAATCACCCAGCATTAACAAACAAGGCTCCTCAGTAGCAGATGTCATACATACCACTGATGATTGTCTGGGGGATAGGTAATACTCCCTGGGAATCACCTCTGTGTATCTGGTTGACAGGAGCAAGGGAAATCAAACTGCATGTGTGTAAAAGGCCAGGGTAGCATATGGCTAGGCTGCTGTAGGCCCTAGGGCCAATAGTGTATTACCTACCTATGACACAATGCACACACACATGTACTCAGTGCAATACCTGCTATGTGAGGTGGAATGAGTGTGACAGTGAATGTGTGCAAGGTCTGTAACGGTGTGATAGCTTAGTGTGAGGTTGTTTCTGTCATGGTCATTTATGTCCTAGGTGTGAGGCCAGAGAAAGATGTGTCAGTTATTGAGATGCAGACATAGTAGGATGGCATATGGGAGAGCATAGGTTTACCCCAGGTATCACTTCTGTGTCACTGTTAGACAGAGGCACAGTATACTAACCTTGAAAAAGGGCATAGCAAAATTAATTTAAAATGGGTGGCAAAAGCCAAACACACTCTGGCTAGGCTTATAAATGCCCTAGGGCAGATAGCCTAGTATGAACCTATGAACCTATATGTTGTGACATAGTTCCTTGTGTATGACTGTGGTGTCCCATCGTAGGCTGAAGCAATACATGTATGCTCAGTAAGTGGTACTGCTGGTGAAGCCAGCTGACATTTGAACTGTTGTTCTACCTGAAGCTGTAGGCCTAAACAGCACAGTATGGTGTATGTTCACATTCCCTGGTAACACTGTCTTGTGTGTTTCCTGTAGTCTGCACAGATTACATACCTCAGGCATAGGTATCTGTAAGTAGGGGCACACAGTACTGTAAGGTACACAGGAAATGCTCATCTGTGTCAGCATACATTTGTGTGTTGTATGAATGTCTGATGTGTGTGTAATGATGCCTGTACCATGTCCGCAATCACATGTGTGTTGCAAGGTTTGCGTGTGTACCTAGCAACATGTATACTCTGCTACAGCAGTATGCCAGCTATATTAACAACTGTGCACATATGGTAGGTAGGGGTATGGCATCAACGACTAGGGTGGGTTACTGGTTATACTGTAACTGTACTTCACATTCATTGCAATGGATGACATATTTCTTCATGCATTAGCTTGATATGTAACCCTGTGGCGAGGCTGTGCATTGGATCCCAAACAGTGTGCCGAGTACTGGTGTATACTGGTTTGTTATATGGAGTGTGGCAGGCACTGTCAGCCAGTTGTGGGCTGAGCACTGATATGTGGTATTGAATGTGTGTATCCTCTGACAGACGAACAGATGCTATCTATGGCAGTTAACTGATATCTGTACTGTATAATGTTAAGTGTGCCACATGACTTGCTCACACATATCGTTTACTTGTCTTCCAGGCTTATGGCTCATCAAAGGAATCCCTCCTACACAGCTGCAGAGGAACAGGAAATCCACCACAGCCTGGTTCAGCACTATACCCAGCTGTTTTCCAGGGCCAGCCAGCACCAGCATGAGCGTACTGCACTGTGGCAAGATCTTGTTCATCGGGTAAATGACATAGGCATGCATAACTGGACATATGAACAGGTACGCCATCACTGCAGTGATTTAATTAGACATGTCTGGTGGCGTGCCTCTGATATCCATAGACAACAGCTTGCCACAGGTGGTGGGGTGGCCATACATCCCCCCTTACCAGAGTGGAGGAACTGCTCCTAAGTGTGGTGGCTCCTGGCCTACAGCAGCAACAACATCACACATGTGTCATCATGGAGGCCGGAGCCACCCAGCATGGTGACATGGAGCGTGCAGGTAACATGCTCCAGCTGCAGACTACTGTTACCTATATTGTTAGAGTATGCATATGTGAGATGTGTACTGTGTTTAGCAGTTGTGTGCCTATTGTGTGCAATACTGATATTTTGAATAGTATCCATATACCTATGCCTGTTGTTCTACTGTAGTTTAGCACACTCACAGTAGCAATGCCACAGTTGTGGCCACAGACAAACTGTGTCATATTCTTGTAGGTCCCTCTTTTGTGACAGCAGGACAGACGATACATGCTGGTGAGTGTATTAACACTTTAAAATTGGTATTGAAATGTGCGTGTCATAGGTGAGGTGTAGGCCATGTACACATAACACACCTACACATAAGGCATGCTGTGCATGTTCGCTGTGAGACATTGAACATCTCAGTAAAGTCAGTAGCTTCCTCAATCACATGCAATGCACAGAGCACCAGACACAAATGTGGCAACACTGTACTTCACATTGGATAGGCATAGTTGACACACATGTACACAACATAATATGTTTGTCATACGCAGTACACCTCAACATGCTACACATAGTGCACCAGACAGCCGCTGCCAGGTCACACTTCAGTATCCCACATGTCATCCACACACCACACATAATATACCTGAGGGGTAGGGGCCTAGCATGGAGCTGTGCAACACTCTTCAACACATAACACAGTCATGTTAGGCAAAGCTCCCTATTGGGCACCTCACACACCCTTTTGCAACATGGCTGTGTAATTGTGAACTTAGCCACGGCACTGCGGTTCAGGTACAGCATGCTAGGCGGTGGTCTAGCACACTTTAGTGGCCTTGAGTGATCACATGATGCATGATGATGATGGCTAATGGTACTACACCCCATACAGTTACAGTGACCTTAGTACTACACATAGCTGTCATTGCTTTGCACCTCCATGTTGTGTGTGTGCACATATATGCACCTATACACATTATGCATAGCATGTTGTGTGTGTGCAAACATATGCAACTATGCACAATATGCATAGCAGTCGCATTCTGTACAAAGTGACACATATTTGTCCTGGAATGATATTGGGTATATAGGTCACATGACACACATTGGGTATGTGTGATGTTGAATGTTGCAGTCATGTACCATGCAATGTCATGGCTGGCACTGGCATATCTGGAATATGACCCACACTCACCATAACCACTGTACAATGGCCATGTCCAGGATTGGTATTCCATCACGTATACATGCACCACTCATCCCGTGTGTGTACATAGCATGCATGTGCTACACCTGTGTCCACAATTATCTGCTACAGACACAGACACTGCATTCAGACATGGAAATCCATGTGACACACAGATAACACATGCAGCCATGGTATGTATACCTGTGAGTGATGGTGCACAGGACATTGCAGAGCTTATAATACTTGCACAGAAATGTTGTGTCCTTGTACACATTGTGTTCCAGGGTGTAGGCAATCACTGAACATGTACACACATGCACCACAGCCATGTACACTGTCATTAACTATGGCTGTCTACACTCACACTGCATGGACTTGATCAACACATATTCTGCATGCTGACACATGTGACGTGACTGTTTGTCTTGTGATACTGTCACCCACCTTCAACCACTGTTGAGTATGTTTTGGATTGCTGTTGTGTGTGTGTATCTGCTGTAATGAGGAGTGTGCATGTGTTCCTGTGTGCATGTGTGCATGTGTTCATTTGTGCATGTGTGCATGTGTGCATGTGTGCATGTGTTCATATGTGCATGTGTACATGTGTGCATGTGTTCATGTGTTCATGTGTGCATGTGTGCATGTGTCCATGTGTCCATGTGTGCATGTGCAGACCGTAAAGTGTGTTTCCTGTCTTCCTCTCACAGGTGCTGAGTTAGGTGTTGGCGAAACCAGCAGGCGACCTGTAGCCACTGCCACGAATAGTGGTGATGATGACACATGTATTTTGGCACAGGGAGATTTGACAGGGTCTGTCGTTGGTCCGCCAATCAACAGTACACAGCGTTCAACCTCATCTATGCACACACTCATACTGTCAATACATCCCTCACCACCAATGGCCATAGGCGAGGGATAGCATACAGCTTGCATTGACCAGGAGAGTGTGGTACCCATGGCACTTGCATCCCCTCATAGCAGCCATAGCCATAGACCCGGAATGGTACCATATAGGCGGAGGTCCAGGGGTTCTCGGGGGAGCACCACTGGTCATATTGCCCCTGGCAGGCATGCCCTCACAGGTCTTACAATGACCGGTATGTTCTGGGCTGTAATGCAGGCTCAGGCACGTATGGAACGGTACACCAGGCAGGGAATTAGGGTGCAGGGGGCACATTACAAAGCTATCAATGACAGCATCCGTGACCTTGCCGATGCCATCCGGGCTTACACCGAGTTCATTAATAGAAGTTGGGGGGAGACAATAGATGCCCTCCACAACATGTCTTCCTTGAGCCAGGACCGTGTGGGACGGTTGCGACGTTGACGTGGATGCATGCCAGCAACAGCAACAGCTGGCAGTGGTCGCGGACAGCCCACAGTTCACAGCCACTCTCGTATGGCAGTACCAGCCTCAGCAATGCTGGGGCTGGCCTGTCCATTGACCATCCCAGTAGACCACGTGCACGTGGCTCTGGCCAGTCCCAGCAGGGACATGGGTCCAGTCATCATACCTCTGCCTCTGATGACAGTACCCAGTCAGTGTTGGTACCTGATACTGTCCGTAGCACCCCTGCCAGGCACAGGTACTGTGTCCATGGCCGGAGACAGTGATCTGTACAGCCTAGCAGGTACAGTCTGTGGCTGTCCCACAAACTACCGTATATTTCAGCCAGATGGTGGAGCTGTGTGCATGCAGACACACACACATTAAGCAAACAACTATGGCTCACACATACACACACACATTACATCAACATTGGCCCATGCTGTACTGTTGTCCCTCACACACACACACACACACACACACACACACACACACACACACACACACACACACACACACACACAGACATGTCAATTAGATGGGTCAATGTCAGGCTCTGGCAAACAACAAAACGCCCTGTGCATATGATGATACCTGTGCCGCCTCCTGTCATCTGCATTATTGACGGAGGGACAAGCTAACATGGTGCTGATGCACAGGGTGACACTATAGCAGTGTAGCAATAATAGCAAGTTGTCAACAAGGAAGTGTAACTACATCCTTGTAGGTATATCTGAGAAGACATTATGCATCAAAGCACTGATTGTCAATGTAGCATTGTTTACACCACTGTTAGGTCTGAGTATGGATTATCCACCCATGTGCCACTTGGCTGAAGTGTAATGTGTTGCCAGCATGTGTTAGTGAGTGGACAGTACGTGTGTGATGTGTGCAGTACAGATTAGCAAGTGTACATCTGTGAACATGGTGGGTGCGCACTGTCTGGATGTATGTGCATAGTGGACACATGGGACGTGTGGCATACCCTGTCGTACACATTGTTAACATCTCATAGCATCTTTCAATGGCCAGTATGCATTCTACTACAGTTATGTACTAACATGGGTAGACATGTGTATGACATGGGTTGACACTATGCTGTGGGTGATACTGTTAATATCTGTCAATGATTTGCGGTCTGGTAGTATACACAACCTCAACAGCATGACTATAAGCAATCATTGGATGATGTCCTGACAAATGACACACAGTAGTAGGGAACCCAGTATCAATTGGATCCTTCCGGTGCTACACTATAACACTAACCAGTGGTAATGATCGCCACCCATTACTGTGACCACACCTGTTTGTCATATAGCTCCCTTAGGTACATGCAGACACACTAGGGATGTGTCCATCCAAATCTGGAAATGCATGGATTGGCCTACAATGCATTCCCTGGATGGGACACATATCCTACACAAGGGTATCATACAGACAGATACCTGTTGTCTGATACATGCTGTATAGCAGTAAGCCGACTATGGCATAGTCATCCTCATGTACTATACATACTATCCCGTCAGTACCACACAGGTAGTAGCCCTCAACATGTATGTTGGGTACCATTGTGTACATACAGACCCATGTTATGTCATGTGTCCCTTGGTATCCACATATACCTAGGTATTGTGGAGTCCCAAGGTGTATCACATAAGACATTAGAGGCCTGAATGCATATCCACAAGGCAGTCATACACCTATAAAGACTGTCCATTCTTGGCAGACTTTGTTGTGTATGACCATGTCTGACATATACCCCAGGCATATACCCACACTCACACTACTCTTAAGTAACTGTCATGGGTGTGTGTGCCACAGAACATGACAGTGGACGGCCTTGTCACATACATACATATGTGACCTATGATCTGAGAAGTAGCGGCACAACCTGTCAATGGAAACAAATGTATTCATGTAGTATGCAGGCTTCACACCTATGTACTGATTGTGGGGACATGTACACATATATATTTGCCACACAGATACCTGATGTGTGCAATGCACTTACTGTTGTAATCATACTATGTCATACCATAGTAAAAGCAAAACCCACACCGCATTGACCAATAGTGACACACACACAGTCAGCATTTGCAGGATTCAAACTATGTCATACCATAGTAAAAGCAAAACCCACACTACAGTGATACACACACAGTTAGCATTTGCAGGATTCAAACCTCTACATAACTATGTTATGACACTAGAGAGAAACGCATTAACACAGCACGCTATTTGCTTTACTGGCTGGTTTCTCTTCTCCGGCTGTATTTGTAGGATGGTGACATCATCAGTCTTTCCAAAGAGGAATGTACCTCTTTTAGTGAGTTTTCCCAGTCTCCAAAAAGGAGACACCTCTCAAAGGAAACTGCACACATACACCCTGCTATTTGCTTTACTGACTGGTTTCCCTTCTCCAGCTGTATTTGTAGGATGGTGACATTATCAGTCTTTCCAAACATGAATGTACCTCTTTTAGAGAGTTTTCCCAGTCTCCAAAAAGGGGACACCTCTCACAGGAAACTGCACACATACACACACCCCACACACACTCACTGTTTCCAGGATTCAAACCCCTACCTAACTATGTTATGATATTAGAGAAAGATGCATTAACATGGCGAGCTATTTGCTTTACTAATTGATTCCAAAGAGGAATGTACCTCTTTTAGTGAGTTTTCCCAATCTCCAAAAAGGGGACACCTCTCACAGGAAACTGCACACATACACACCCCCCACACACACTCACTGTTTGCAGGATTCAAACCCCTACCTAACTATGTTTTGATATTAGAGAAAGATGCATTAACACGGCATGCTATTTGCTTTACTGACTGGTTTCCCTTCTTCGGCTGTATTTGTAGGATGATAACATCGTCAGACTGGACATGGTGATGTGTGTACACTTTGTTTTATGCCATTCCAGGAATGGTCCATGTGGGTCAGCAGGTGTCAACAGCTTGCACAAGACCTCAGAATCCTTACCTTGTGTGATCTATCTGTGGACACATTGACATTCCGTCATATGTCAACACATATTTATGCACAGCTTGTTGGTTTTGTGGATACTAAATGTGTCTGGGATGTTGATAAAGGGCTATTCAAAGTCAATGTGACACATGTGTAGATGTGTTCATTGATGTATGTCCTGGGTGGCTGCCTTGCAAACAGTCTAGCATGTTTGGGAACCATGATCTGCACATGAACATGGCACGGTTGGTAGGGTTGTGTGTATGTCAGCTTCCAATAGCTCTGTTTATGACTGCAACCATGATGGACTCCATGACCTTGCAGATCAGACTTCATAGGCGTACTGGACTTGACTTCCCATGGTGTGTTGTGCACCAACACTTGTGGGGA
This sequence comes from Protopterus annectens, assembly GCF_019279795.1. Classification (NCBI taxonomy): domain Eukaryota; kingdom Metazoa; phylum Chordata; order Ceratodontiformes; family Protopteridae; genus Protopterus; species Protopterus annectens. The sequence goes on along the minus strand of NC_056727.1, from coordinate 370,055,462 downwards.
GTGCCGTATGTAGCTGTGACACATTTAATGGTTCCACATCCTGTGTAGGGGGTGAGGCTCAGCTGACTGTTCAGGTGCATGATCTGTTTGTTCTGTAGTTTGTGCATGACACATATTGGGAATCAATGTATTCCACTTGCTGCCATGCTTTTGGCAGTGGGGGTATCTGCTCATCCATTCTACATGTGATATCTCCTGGTATGATGATGTGGACTATTGTCAGTGGGAGATGGGTATGTACATATGGGCCTGTCTGTCATGATATCAGCATTGTCACTCAGGTACAGTTGGCCCTGACTCAGGACATATATGGGTGTACATTGCTATTTATGACATAGCTGAAGGAGGTGTCATGATTCAGTCTGGACTCCTTCTCAGCTACTCTTTACAAAACACTAATGAACATGAGCACTAATCCCTGTTATACTCTTTTACATGCTTAACACCCTACTGATCCTTTGTGATCAGGCTACAGAGTATGTCATGATAATATCCTGGCATGTCCAGGGGTCGGTTTCGTGTGTACTCTTCAGTCCAGCTGGTGGATATTGTGATATTGACACAATGTCACATCTGCCTCATGTACACAGACAACCCTCCCCTCCTCCCAACAAACTCAGATATATGTGTGAGATGCGCCTATATAGACATACAGGGTGCTGAACTCTCTCGACCCATGACTGGCACAGTCTATCAGGTGGTGAAGGTAACCACACACACCACATATCAGTCTCACATATCCTCTAGCAACAGCACTCAAACCACATTATCACACATAGACATGCTTGGATGCTGTAAATGTACTCTACCTAAGCAGCAGAGACCTCCATAGCAGACACACACACACCTGCTACCCCACTAGAATACCCACATATCACATAGTTCTCAATGTCAGTGTGCCACACAGTCACTGCCCTTCGGGCAAAACAACACACCTAATACACTTGTAATAAGCGACACTTATTGTCAGACACACTGACGTACCACTCACCAGCCCTAACAAGGAAATAGTCACTTTGGGCTGTCTGTTGGGTGCCAGGATCTGCCGCATAACACAGGCAGTCAGGTCACTCCAAAGCAAGCACAGGACTGGCACCATCATTGTCCATGCTGGTGTGTATAACCTCAGATGTTACTCCCTGGACCACATGACATGATACATGGAGGAACACTCTGATCATGTAGCCTAGGCCAGTATGAGCCTGTCCGTGTCTAGCATCTTACACCCACCAAGTATGATGTCACAGTATATGGACGCACATATCACATTTAACAGTTGCCTAACAAATTTGTTTATTTCATAGGGGATACAGTGTCTGTCAGCCTATGGTGACATGCTCAACATGCCACGTAGCTTCACTATGGACAGCTTGCACCTGTCACCCTTGGACTTTGGAATGCTGGCTAAGGCTCTTGCTACCACCATAGTGCCTTTTTTAAGCAGGGCTCAGAAGACAAACACACCTCCATAGACATTACAGGTTAAATGAAACTAAGGGTAATGCTGCTCAACAACAGTCATGTTAACCTCATATTGCGGCCACTGAGGACTCTCCTCAGTATGGAGGATAGTGATATCTGTGCACTGACAGACACCTGGTTCAGGCTCACTTATGCACACCAGCACTACCAGGTTATGTTTCATACCATGCTGTCTGACAACAAGACTTGGAACAGACAACACAACTAGGGGGAGTATCCATATACATCACAGATACACACACCTCCGGGTTAGTAGCACTGCACAAAGCATCACAGACCATACATATACAACTACCATTGTGCAATACTGCCTTTCAGTTTGTTGCCTGCTACAGAACACACTCCCAAACTCAGGGACCACTCTCGGCTTTCATGGGAACTATGGAGAATATGAAGGTCTCCACAGACACCATTATATTGTGTGTCTTCATATACACAAATATTGACTGGGGATACTACTCAAGCCCCGACACCCTCACCCAACAGTCGCTACAATTTGTAGACTCATATGCTATGGCACAACCAGTCAGCACAGCCACAAGGGGGAATACATATTGGACCTGATCATCACCAACATGGGGACTCTATGTTCCACACCAGCGAAATACCCCTCATTGGTAAGGTCAGAACATACATGTATCTCACTGGACATACATATACCCTCCACACACCCATCCTGGGTAATCTTGGTGAATTTCTCATGAGCCAACGTCTCATGTCACCGAAGCAAGGTGGTATCCTTCAGAGACCCTGAGACAGTGGCAAATATTGCTCACACTGCTGCATGCTTTACATACACATTCTATGGACACCTAGCGGACTGCATGGATTGTGCTATCCCAAATAACAACAGGAATCACTAGTCCAATGGTAGGGGACCTGTGTGGTAGACCCCAGCCATTAATAAGCTGCACAACATCAGGAGGAAGCTACTACATGATAGAGCACAATCCCAGGCTGGGAAGGCATCTGTGATCTGTACTAGCAGACAGCTACGATCACTCATGAACTTTTCTAAGGGCCGCTTCTACCAGACAATTGCAACAGACACGTAGGACTATCACACGGCCTTCTTCAGATTTGTCAGGAACCTGGGTGGACACTCACTGATATGCTGTGAGTTACTGCATACTGACTAAACCTACCCTGAACCCACTGGCATTGCCAACATCCTGGCAAACAGGTTCAGTGCAGATGTCTCCCACCCATCCCCCCTAAGGAGCAACTATCCATCCCAACAGAGTATAACCTGCCTGACATCACACAGTAACAGGTGAGTGCTGCCCTCCCCAAAGCGTACATCACAGTATCATAGGTTCATAGGTTCATAGGTTGGTACTAGGCTATCAGCCCTAGGGCCTATACAAGCCTAGCCATAACAATTCCCTGCCTATTTCTTCCCACACTATTTACTTCCCTGGACCCCTGTCTAGCAGGGCAACTGACATGATCCCTGGGGTGAATTTCCTTACTCCCATCTAATCATCAAGGTTCCTTTTGAAGAGTGCCAGAGAGGCACTCTGCTTGACATGTATGGGCAATCTATTCCAGAGACTGGGGAGTCTCTGGGTCAGGAACCTATCCCTCCAGCATGTTTTGTTTATTGTGATGACAAGGTTTAGATCCCTGGAGTGTATGGCTCTGAGTGATTGGGATTTATTTAAGTGTAGCATGTCCAACAGCTCTGGGTTTGACATGGCCTTGTATGTTAAGCAGAGATCGCCTCTGAGTAGACGATATGCAACAGAGTATAGCTGGAGTTTTTTAAGGTGGTCAGCATAGGGCATCTGCTTTAGGCCTGTGATTCTTTTAGTGAGGTATTTCTGCGGCCTTTCCAGTTGTTGTAGATGTCTTGAGAGGTACATAGCAAATGGGGCATTGTATTCTATAATGGGTCTAATGAGGGATGAGTACAGTGGGACAATGACCTCCTTTTTTCTGGATGAAAAGCCCTTAGTGATGAGGTGTGCCACATAGAAGGACTTCCTGACAGTTGTGACGATGTGGTTATCGAAGGTGAGACCACTGTCCACCTGTGTCCCTAAGTCTCTTATCACACTTTTGGTGTTTAGTGTACTGCCACCTATATGGTAATTCACGGATGCATGTTTTTTTCCCAAAGGGGATAACTATACATTTCTTAGCATTGAGCTTGAGCCCATGGCTCTTGCACCAAGCATCTGTTTCTGTAAGGCCCTTTTGTAGAGTATCCACATCATTTGGGGATTCAATAATGGCTCCCAGTTTGCAGTCATCTGCAAACTTTGTTAGCCAGAGTCCCTTAGTGTTGGCCTGTACTTCAGAGAAGTAGATGCCAAACAAGAGCGGTCCCAAGACTGAGCCCTGAGGTACTCCACTTGTCACTTGTCTGGAGCTGGATTTGGAGTCGGCTACTTTTACAGTGTGAGTTCTTTCAGTAAGCCAGTTAGCAACCCATTGGGTGACGTAGGGATTAATGCCCAGTTTAGTAAGTTTATCTATGATTCCAGAGTGGGGGATGGTGTCAAAGGCCTTGGCAAGGTCTAGATAGGCTGTGTGGACCACCTTACCCTTGTCCATGGCTCTGGAGACTGATTCAAAGAAGTCAATCAGGTTCAGGAGACAAGATCGGCCCTTCACGAACCCAAACTGGGTGGGGTCCAGTGTTTGAAGGTTGCCAATGTCTTTGTTTTGAGTTCCATGATAATACGCTCCATGGCCTTACAGATAAGGCTTGTCAGACTGATGGGACGGTAGTTTCCGGGATCCAAAGTGGATTCTCCCTTGTGGAGTGGGATAACTGTAGCTGTGCGCCACTCAGTGGGCACGAATCCTGAGGTGAGGCTATGATTAAACATGACACTTAGGTGAGGTGCCAGTTCATTTTGTAGTTCATGTAGTACACAGCCCGGGATGTCATCTGGTCCCATGGATGCTGTATTCTTAGCTTTGGAGAGTGCGTTTTTTACCTGTGTGGCCATTATTACCGGAATTTGGCAATCTTCTGGTATTGAGATGGGCCATTTAGGGGGTGAGAGGGGGGTGAAGTTGGCACTGAATAGATCTGCCAGGATATTGGCAATATCCTTGGGATCAGTATATTTAATGCCATTCTGTTTTAGCTCAGAGCTGATCTGAGCATTGCCATTTAGATTCTTGACATAGTTATAGAATGCCTTGTGGTTGTCTTTGGAATCCTTGGCAATTTTATTTTCGTAACTAGCTTTGGAGGATTTTATGAGGGATCTCAGTTTCTTACTGAGGCTTGTAAGGGAGTTTTTGCATCCTGGGATTTTCCTCTTTTCTGCAACAGTTTCTTCCTTTTGTTGTAAAGTTTGTTTATGGCAGGGGACCACCAGATTGGCTTCCTTTTTTTGGATGAGAACACGTTGGTTCTATTTGGGATGGCACGATTCATGCATGAGTGGATGTGCTCGTATAGTGCCTTAGTGTAGGATTCAGCAGTTGAACTTTCAGTTCCCGTCTGCATGGGTGTCATGAAGTTTGTCACTTCTGACTTGAGTAGTATGAAGTTAGCTTTGGAGAAGTTTTTTATGGAGGTTTCCTTACTGGGGAGTGAGGGTGGGATCTGGATGTTAAGGGTGATTAGCTTATGGTCAGACCTGACTAACGAGGGGGTGACCATAGGTGTGGAGCATCGATTTCCCATGTTGATAATGACCAGGTCTAGAATATTGGACCCCCCTGGTGGGACTATGGATTATTTGATCCAGGGCATTGGAATTTATGAATTCCAAGAACTGTTGGGCAAAGGTGTTGGTACAAGTGTAGTTTTCCCAGTTAATGGCAGGGTAGTTAAAATCACCCAGTATTAGGGTGTTTGGTTCTATCTTAATATTTTCCAGTATGTTTAGAAAGGTGTAGTGAGAATCTTGGGGTATGGCGGGGGATCTGTAGCAAGCTACAATTTGGATTGCAGTCTTACCTAGTGTTAGTTGTACTTGGAGAATTTCAGATGCATTGTGTTGGGCAACTAGCCTGGTGGTGTGAATATCCTTGGTGAATATTGACACTCCTCCACCTTTAGTGTTTCGGTCCTGATTTGGTGGCCGAAAAGTGTGGTAAGAGTTGTAGCCTGGTATTGCAGGGGTGCTCTCTGGAGCCTTGAACCAGGTCTCAGTTACTGCACAGATATCGATGTTCTCCATTTTTAGGAGTTCCTCGAGAGAGTGCATTTTGAGGTTTAGACTTCTAGCATTGAGTAGCATTACCTTCAGATTTTGCATGCTTGTACCTGTTACGGTGGTGGTTTTGTCCTTTGAACTTTGCCTAAAAAAGGCACTATAGGGGTTGCAAGAGCCTTAGCCAGTAACCTGAATCCCAGGGGTGACAAGTGCAGACCATCTCTGGCAAAGCATCGTGGTCTGTCAATCATGTCATCCCAGGCAGACAGATACTGGATCCCCTTTGAATGACACCAGAAGCTTAGCCAATTGTTGAAGTCAATCATTTTGTCCTTATATTGTGGTATCATTCTGGGCAAAGGCAGGATGCTACTCAGGGCTAGGGTCATACCTGCCTGAGCCACATGATCCGAGAGCTCTTCCATGTTTCTTTTCATGTAGTCCAGGAAGGTACGTCTCAAGTCATTCACTCCAACAAGGACAATGACAGAGTCATATTTGTACTTGTTGTGGAGTGACTTGAGTGCATGCGTTATGTGGTGGATCCTGGCACCCGACAGGCAGCTGACTGTAATTTTCTCCATGTTCAACCTAGTGAGAGGGACATCAGTGTGCTGGACTATAGAGTCACCTGTGACTAAAGTGTTAGGTACATTGTCTTGCCTTAGGGGCTGTTGCTGGGTGGCACACTGGTGTTGTGAACTATGTAACACTTTGGTTGTGATTGGTGTTTGTTTGTGTTTCAGCTTCAGAGGTCCTTGTTGCTTGGGCAGGTTACAGTTAAGGGCCTCTGCATATGTGGATTTAGTGTTGCTATGTGTGGGTGTTGGTGGCGTGGGTTTAGAAGGGCTATGTGTTGCTTGAGGTGTAGTGTGGGTGTTAACCTTCTCCTCTTGACTGCCTAGCACAATCTTGGGTGGAGAGAGCTTCACTTCCATTTTGGCTATGTAAGTGCATCTCTCACAGGTTGTAGTGTTGGGTGGTAGGAGGAGAGGGTTGTCTGTGTACATGAGGCAATTGCTGCATTGCCCCAGTATGCCCAGATTCACCAGGTGGACAGGAGAAATCACTGGAAGCTGACCCTTGGACATGCCTGGTTTGGTGCTTTTTTTGTTTTTGTAAAGTACAGGAGCTGTTTTCCCTTACCTTAGCAAGGTACTTTGCAATTATAGGCTGTTTAGTGCCTACTATTAATTTCTCCTTATTAACAAGGAGAGTTGAGTGCTTGTATCAGTTTAAGGCTTCCTAGTGCTTTCCAGCAGGTATTAGAGAAAGTGCTAGTCACAGGGATGCTTAAAGGTAAGATGAAAAAAATGCACACTGCAGTGTGCACTAGAAAAGTTAGATGTGAAAGTAGGTAACTTAAGTTTTACCTGTTTAAAAAGTTAAGGTTTAGTGGAGAGTTACTATTTTTAAAACAGCAAGATGGATTGAAAGGGGTGGCCACTTTTGAATTCTGATACTATGGAATACAGTAGGATGGCCAATAAATTTAAATTGTTGAAGGGGAGGGATTTCAAAAATAATGATTTTGTGATTACTCACACAAGCCAGTGAAAGTAGAGAGGAAATGAGATATATGGTCAGATTAACATAAGAGGCAGGCAACTAGAAAGACAGTGGTATTTAACAAGACAAATAAGACTGGGTGGGAGGATGGGGAAAAAATTCTGCCTGACTCAGAAGAGAGAGAGCTGTGGTCTCTTTTGAAGTTTTAATATGCTGTTAAAGCAGAATGGAAGTAAAACACAAGGTAAAGAAAACAAACCACAGTATTCAAAATATAGAAAGGCAATAAATTAATACAAAATACAAAAAATAAAAGCAAACTAACATTTCCTTCACAACAAAGTGTAGCAGAGTCTGGATGAGCCTTTCTGGTAAAACTCTGAAATGTTTTATTTTACCCCTTAAAGGAAAACAACAGGATATTAAAGCAGATTCCCCAACCTGCTGACTCTTCCAGTCCCTGTTCTTTGATAAAGCTTAAAAAAAATCACCCTTGCAGCTTTAAAAAATAACCCACTCAACTGTTTTCCCTGTTCTGCTTCCTAGCTTTCTATACTGTTTTTGTTTCACTTTGCAAACCAACTTGAAAAACCTGTAGCTGGCTCTGAAATTATGATGTCACATCTGCCATCTGCTCTTGCTCTAGCTATCGGGATGTTTCCTCCCCCAAAGTGATGTAATCCCCACCTGATTTGCATGCTGTATAGAAGAGCCAGTGTTCCTCCCACATTGTGATGTCAGACCTGCCTTACCCAGCCCACTCAGCCTAATAAAACCCATGTGGTGTGTGGAACTCCTTTTCATTGTACGTGTATCCTGTCGACTGCATTTGTTTGAGGGACTGCTGAAAAGTTTGGATTGCCTGCATTGCCTTCTGCATTTTTTGCTTCATTGGTAAGATAAGTCTTCCTAGTGAATTAAAAATGTAATTCTACACACAGCCCCTGTTTGAATGCACTTCTAGCCCTATTTTGTGCTGCCTGATATAGTTTATGCTTCTGTTTGCCACATGGTTCAGTAGTGTATGCTGCTGCCAACTATCTAGATTAGCCTTCTGTTGTATTTGCTTGCTGCTTATATATAATTATAGGTATTTTGTATATTATTATTGTATTATGGTTATACATTTTATTTGTTACTGCTGGTTCTCTGTTAATTATCTAGTCATTGTGTTCCCATGTGTGAATGCTGCCTTCTGTTTTAGTCAGGTCCCATGCTGCATGCTGAATTCGGCTTGGTATTATCTGCATTTATCTTCGTTACTGACACTCAGAATGAGCCGTCTTTTCTTTTTTTTTTTTATGCAAGTGTTGGTTTATAGTGATAGCTTGTATATTTATCACTACTGCTGCTCGTTTGTTTTTTCTAATTTTAGCATGTTATTAATGCTCATTTCGGCATCTGTGTGTGCCGTGCTCGTTTATATATATATATATATATATATATATATATATATATATATATATATATATTTTTATTTATTTATTTTTTCTGCTGCGTTAGTGTTTCATGCAGCCGTTTTAAAAGTTAGAGGGAGTTGGACTGCAATTGCGACGTTCTCTCGTCAGCAAGTATCATGTTTACATGCCCTTGTTTTGCTGTGTATGTTGTGGGCCATGTTTGTGTGTGCGATATCCTCTACATTTTTGAAGAGACCCCTCACCCCGAAGAAAGTTTCTCTTTCATGGTATATTCTGAACCAAGTTAGGTACTGCTGTAGATATTTTAGCTCTGTGAGCTGTTCTTGGTATTGTAACACATAACACTTCTATTTAAAAAATCCGATGAAGTGTAATGTTGGTGTAGGTCTGAAACTGTTCTAACTGAAAGCTCCGAGGTCCGGAAGAGGATGTTCATTGTGTTTCACTGTTGCAGTCATTACTCTTGGGTTATCCTGCTGGCAGGCTACCAGTCGGCCTGAATTCCAAAGTCTTGGTCCGGCGTTGGTTGCTGTCGCCTCTTCCCTGACGTCAGTGCGCCAGGGGTATAAAAGATGCGGATGACGCCATTTTCTCTGGTATTCCTTGCCGCGCAGTGCCCGAAGCAGAAGCAGTTTGCAAGTGCCAGTCGGCAGACTCCTGAGATTTTCGTGTTCGAATTTCAGATCTGAAGTCTTCATTTAAAGCTAAGTACCCCATTGGAAACTTTTTCTTGCTCCAGACCGATGTCAGAAAAAGTTAATAATTGTATTTCTTGTAGGAAGCAAATACCTCATAAGGACTTTCATTCTTATTGTATTCCTTGCCTAGGCCCTGATCACGACGTTGCTAATTGCAGGTTTTGTACTAGATTTAACCAACGCACTATTAAGCGTCGGTACAATTTTGCATTTCATTACTTTGGCGAAGATTTAATTACGCGATGTCGTTGGATAGCCATCAGACTACCACAATTCACAAGAAAAGCAAGGAAAAGGACAGGCATCTGAGGTCCAAAACTGATGACAAGGCTTCTTCTAAGCCAGTCGCGGTTCTCAGTGAGGCTTTTGCAGCCCTGACACCGCTACCTCAGAGCCGCAGGCGCTTCCGACTCCCACATGGAGCAGACTAGGCCACTGGAAACTCAAGGTATTGGACACTTGGAAAATATTCCCTCAGATGGGTCCGGAGCTACTGAGCAGGCATCGGCTTCTGAGGGTGTTTTCAGGCCTACACAGTTATATGTAAAACCGACTACAGCTTCAAAGGCAAAGACTAAAGCACCACTAAAGACAAAGAAACAAGTGCAGCAAGCCCATGGACAGGCCTCCATGCCTAAAAAACAGATGCTCAAAATGACCGAAGACCTAATTACTTTGATCAGGGGTTCCCATCCCCCTCCTGATAAGAGGCCTAGGCAAGAGACAGAATATGAATCTTCAGATCAGGTTTCCATTTCCTCTTACCCCTCTTTTGAACAGGAATACTCTCTTCCTCCCTATGAGGACTCTGCTGCTGAAGAATCTATCCCTTCAGCCTCTCCTCCTGAGGATTATTCTTTTGGGGAAACCCTGCATACCATGAGGGAGCACTTCCACTGGGAGAGCCAAGACTACTCAGAATCTAAGAAAAGGCTCAGAGACTTTCTTTTACTACCTCAGCACAGGCCTCTTGCTATCCCCCCTGTTTTAGACATTGTAGATGATGTATTTTCAGAGTCCAGCCTGTCTCCTGACTCTTTACCCCTCCTGACTCTTTACCCCCTGCACCTGTTAAGCCAGACAGATACTACAGGGTTCAAGATTCACATAAATAAAAACCCTGCTGCTGACCCAGAAACTATTTCTCAGGGTCCCAAAGGGGTCAAGGCTTCCACTGCAAAAAACCCTATCCCCTCTGATAGGGATTCAAGGGCACTGGACAGATGTGGGAAAAAGGTTTACACTTCTGCTACCTTGGCTGTGAGGGCTTTAAATTGTCAATTTCATATGCTTAAATATCAGCAATACTTAATGTCACTGCTTAAACAGAAAATATTAACAAATTCAGAATGTGCAGAAAACAAGGAAATGCAGGATTGATTGCATGCTACTGAACAAGTGGGAAGGCATACTTTGCAATGTGGTTTTGATTCTCTGGAGACCTCTTGCAGGGCTGCTGTTATGGGTTCTGTCATTAGGAGGCATGCTTGGTTAAAGGAACAGAATCTGCCTGATCATGTTAAAGCAAAATTATTAGATGCTCCATTACAGCATGATACTTTGTTTGGTGTTAAAGCAGAAGAGGTGTTGAAGAAAATGGGGGACAAAGCAAAATCTATGCTGACAGTTAAGGATTTCTTACAGGTGCAGCCACCTAGATTTAGCAGGAACTAGCCCACAAATAACTGGTCCTTTCCAGTGTCAGACAGGCCACAAAGAGGCAGATACAGATGCCCCAGAGGCAGACCCCAGCCTCAAGGTTCATACAGGCCTAAACAATGGGGTGCTTCTACGTCCAAAAGCAGAGAAGACAAATCACAGCCATACAGGAAACAGTCCCAATGACTTTCCTCTGCCAGCACCAAGCACTTATCTTTTGGCAGCCCCCTTAGGGGGGAAAACTAGCACATAATCACCCAGGACACATGGGTCTTGAATATAGTGTCTCAGGGCTACAGGTTCCACTTTCACACCCTGCCAAGGGCAAAAGGTATGCCAGACCTGCCACACAATCAATGGGCAGAGGCACAAAAGCAAGTTTCATCCCTCATGGACATGAGGGCCATTCAGCGAGTACCACAGCAAGAGCAGGGACAAGGATTTTATTCGAGACTTCTCTTGGTACCCAGAAAGGACAAAGCCTGGAGACCAATACAGGACCTGTCTATTCTAAACACATTTCTGGACATTCCAAAATTCAAAATGTTGACTCTGCAGCAGCCTCTGCCCATGCTGGGCAAGAAGGCTTTGCTTGTAACTTTGGACCTAAGAGGCATACCTGCATGTCCCAATCAGACAATCTTGCAGAAGATACCTCAGATTCATAGCTGGCTCAGTGCACTACCAATTCTCTGCACTGCCCTTTGGCTTATCTACTGTGCCCAGGGTCTTCACAAAATGCCTGGCACCAGTAATTGCATTTTGCAGACAGAGGAATTCAAATATATCCTTACTTGGATGACTGCCTTATTCAAGCAGAGAACAAGGACATTCTACTAAAGCATCTGGCATTTGTAAAAAGATTACTAATTTGCCTAGGGTACACAGTAAATGAAAAGAAATCGAAACTAGTACCCTCTCAAGAGATAATATTCCTGGGTGCAAGCTTAAATACAACTGCCCAGATGGCTTATCTCACGCCAGACAAACAAAGGCAACTGACATCTTCAAAATGTTGGCAACAAAGATCCAGTTATCTGCAAGAAAAATTCTGCAGCCTTTGGGCTTCATGGCATCCTGCATTCTGCTAATTCCATATGCCAGACTGCATATGAGGAAACTACAATGGTATCTAAAAAGTGTTTGGACTCAACATTGCCACAGCCTGGAAACATTAATTACCCTCATTCCCTGCCTGCAACAGGAGTTTTGATGGTGGGCACAGGCTTGTCACCACAACAAGGGACAACCATTCACTTTACCCACAGCCAGGCAGACACTAACAACGGATGCATCAAATTATGCCTGGGGGCCCCACATGGCAGAAAAATGTATTCAGGGCACATGGCCCGCAAGCCAGATGCATCTTCATATCAATCAAAAACAGATGCTAGCTGTTCAAAATGCCCTGACAGCTTTCAAGGATCTACTTCATCCAGGACAACTACTGATAAAGATGGACAATACTACAGTCATGAGGTACATAAAAGCAGGGAGGCACACATTCCTACCCCCTCAAGCCGTGACTTTGTGGGACACAGCATTGACTTATCAAGTTCAATTCCTGCCAGGAAAGATAAATACTCTGGCAGACGAACTAAGCAGAAACCTCATGGATCCCCACGAGTGGAAACTGGATCCACAAGTCTTCAGCATGATAACAAGGAAATGGGGATGCCCAGACATAGATCTATTTGCCTCCCCTCACAACTGCCAACTACAGAGATTCTGTACAAGGACTTATCACAAGCAAACATGGAAAGTGGATGCCTTACCCTTCAGCTGGAAAAACCTAACTGTATATGCCTTTCCTCCACTGCCTCTCCTCCCCAAGGTACTCCTAGAGGTCAGACAAGAGAAGCCAAAAATTATACTGATTGCCCCAGACTGGCCACGCCAGCATTGGTACCCAATCCTAAAGAACTTGTCTTAAGGTCCAGCCTGGACATTGCCTCAGATTTCTCACTTACTGACCCAACAAAACAATCAGATCCTGCACAGCCAACTCAGGACCTTAAATCAGGCAGCATGGCGGATAATGTAGCCATTCAGAACACTCCTCTCTCCAAAGCTGTGATGGATGTTATTTTGGAGGCCAGGAGGCCCAGTACCAGAAAATCTTATGCAGAAAAATGGAAGAGATTCTGTGCTTGGAACCAGGCACAAGGAATTGACATGTTTGTTCCAAACATTCCTCAGATTTTACAATACTTAACTGAGATGCTGGACAGAGGCCTATCCTATTCATCAATTAAGATCCATGCCTCTGCCATTTCAGCCCATTACAATATATAACCGCCTATCTTTTCTCATTCTTTAATAAGGCAGTACCTCAGAGGGGCCAAAAACATAAGACCTCCAAGGAGAGCACCAATACCTGCATGGGACCTCAATTATGTCTTGGAAAAACTCACACTGCCTCCTTTTGAGCCAGCCTCAACAGCTGATATAAAATTCTTATCCTGGAAAACAGCTCTGCTCCTAGCAATAACCTCTACATGATGAGTCTTGGAGTTACAGGCACTTATGGCTGTGGAACCTTTTACATCCAGACAGGGTTTCTCTGAGGACAAACCTGAGATTTATACCTAAGGTGGTGTCCAGTGTGGCCCTTAACCAAACCATTCACTTGCCTACCTTTTATCCAAACCCACAGAACAAGGGGGAGAGACTTCTGCATTCTTTGGACATACACAGACAGCTATGCTTCTACATGGACAGAGCTAAAGCTTTCAGAAAGACTGAGCAACTTTTAGTGGCATATGCTGCAGGATCACAAGGAAAGGCTATCTCAAAACAGACCATTTCAAAATGGATAGGCCATTGCATTCATTTCTGCTATTCACAACATGGCAAATCAGTGCCTAAGGTCATTAGGCCACATTCAACCAGAGCAGCAGCCTTCCTCAGAGGAGTACCAACCAAAGACATCTTAGAGGCTGCAACTTGGAGTTCGGTGCACACCTTTACAAAGCACTACCACTTACCTCTCTACTCTAAATCCAGAGCAGGCTTTGCCACTGCAGTTCTGCAGGGCCTCATAGCCTCTCCTAATCCTATTTAGCCCCAGCCACCCATCCTCAGCTTTGGGATTCAACCCAAGAGTAATGACTGCAACAGTGAAACATGATGAACATCGTACAGTTGTGTACCTACCATAAATGTAGATGTTCGAGTGTATTCACTGTTGCAGTCCAGGTTACCCTCCCACCATCCCCTTTGTTTTGCTGGGTCTTATCTGTACTTCTCTATTCTATACAACCTATGTGGTGTATTTGCTTGTAGATGAAGGAAATGATTACCTTAGTGCATGCATGTTTATTAGCATAATTTTTAGCCTACCCTTTTGGGGGCACCTGACATCTGGGGCAAGAAAAACTGAAGAAAATGGCGTTGGCTGCATCTTTTATACCCCTGGCGCACTGACATCAGGGAAGAGGTGACAGCAACTGGCTGGACCAAGACTTTGCAATTCAGGACGACTGCGTGTAGCCTGCCAGCAGGATAACCCAAGAGTAATGACTGCAGCAGTGAATACACTCTAACATCTACATTTATGGTAGGTACACAACTGTACTTTCTGCTGAGTCAGCGTAGCAGGAGCATTCTTTATGAATGGAGAATACTATATAATTTCATCAGCGCATTTGTTTCCACTTATATGTATTATTAGCATTGATATTTTGCAATAACACTGGTCTTGTACAAACTGACCGTTCGCTCAGGTCTGCTAGTTTGTCTTACTGTAACACATCAGTAGCTTTAGTGGTGTTAATTGTACCGTGCCAGATTTTTCAGTTATAGACATTGAAATTGCTTTATCAGCATAGGCAGTATGATTAGATACTAACTTGATTTCAGGGCTGTATGGTTTAATCTTGCTCCTTGTTTAGCTTTATAACGTGTTTAATGCATCTCCTCTAAACATTCCTGTGTCTATTTTTAGTACCACTGTTATGCAAGGATATGATGGGGGTTCACACCTGTGGTTAGTTGGGCAAGCAGCAGCTCAATTCAGTCATGTTTTTGGACCAGTATAGCATTGTATTAGTGCTTTAAAAACATTGAAACACCTCCTCCATATGTTTTATTCAGAGCTGAGGGGGATCAAAATGTATGAAAGACACTGTAGACTTTAATAGCCAGAGTGATTACTATGGTTCTGAACTATGTTTCTGTGACTGCATATATGTGTGTGAATTTTCTAGGGTAAGGAGTGCTTCCAGGTAATATTTTTTTATATTTAAACTACTAGCATTGAGAAGCAGCACCTTTAGGTATTTCTGACTGATTTTTATTATGTTGGCGGGCTTAACTTGGCATATCCTAAAAAAGGCACTATGTTGACAAAGTTTTTGTCAATATTCAGAAGCCAAGTGGTGATAAGTGCAAACCATCTCTTGAAAAGCATAGTGGCTTGTCGGTTATGTCTACCCAAGCTGTCAGAGATTGAATCCCCTTGTTGTGACACCAGAAACTAAGCCATTTGTTGAAGTACGTAATTTTTGCTGGTCCTGTCGTATAATCATTGCTGAAGGCAGGATGCGACTCAAGGCTAGATTCATATCCACCTGGGACACATGTATTCAGAGAGCTCTATGTCCCTCTTCATATAGTCCAGTGAGGTATCATGGACTATGACCGTCATACTTGTTCTTGTGTTTTAAAGCCACAAGTGCGTGTGTGTGTGTATGTGAATGCAAGCAAGGGGCAAGTGTGTGTGTGTGTGTGTGTGTGTGTGTGTGTGTGTGTGTGTGTGTGTGTGTGAATGCAAGCAAGGGGCAAGTGTGTGTGTGTGTGAGAGAGTGTGTGTTTCAGAATGCAAGCAAGGGGCACGTGTGTGTGTGTGTGTGTGTGTGTGTGTGTGTGTGTGTGTGTGTGTGTGTGTGTGTGTGTGTGTGAATGCAAGCAAGGGGCAAGTGTGTGTGTGTCTGAGAATGCAAGCAAGGGGCAAGTGTGTGTGTGTGAGAATGCAAGCAAGGGGCAAGTGTGTGTGTGCATGAATGCAAGCAAGGGGCAAGTGTGTGTGTGCGTGAATGCAAGCAAGGGGCAAGTGTGTGTGTGTGTGTGTGTGCGTGAATGCAAGCAAGGGGCAAGTGTGTGTGTGTGTGTGTGCGTGAATGCAAGCAAGGGGCAAGTGTGTGTGTTTGTGTGTGCATGAATGTAAGCAAGGGGCAAGTGTGTGTGTGTGTGTGTGTGTGTGTGTGTGTGTGTGTGTGTGTGTGTGTGTGTGTGAGAGAGTGCAAGCAAGGGGCAAGTGTGTGTGTGTGTGTGTGTGTGTGTGTGTGTGTGTGTGTGTGTGTGTGTGTGTGTGTGTGTGAATGCAAGCAAGGGGCAAGTGTGTGTGTGTGTGTGTGTGTGAATGCAAGCAAAGGGCAAGTGTGTGTGTGTGTGTGTGTGTGTGTGTGTGTGTGTGTGTGTGTGTGTGTGTGTGTGTGTGTGTGAATACAAGCAAGGGGCAAGTGTGTGTGAATACAAGCAAGGGGCAAGTGTGTGTGTGTGTGTGTGTGTGTGAATACAAGCAAGGGGCAAGTGTGTGTGTGTGTGTGTGTGTGTGTGTGTGTGTGTGTGTGTGTGTGTGTGTGTGTGTGTGTGTGTGTGTGAATGCAAGCAAGGGGCAAGTGTGTGTGTGTGTGTGTGTGTGTGTGTGTGTGTGTGTATGAATGCAAGCAAGGGGCAAGTGTGTGTGTGTGTGTGTGTGTGTGTGTGTGTGTGTGTGTGTGTGTGTGTGTGTGTGTGAGAGAATGCAAGCAAATGGCAAGTGTGTGTCTGTGTGAGTGTATGTGTATGAATGCTTACTAAGCTGGGCATTAATCCCTACGTCACTTGATGGCTTACTGACAGAACCCACGCTGTAAAAGTAGCCCACTCCAAATCCAGCTTCTGACAAGTCAGAGTACCTCAGTGGTCAGTCCTGGGACCGCTCTTGTTTGGCATCTACTTCTCCGAAGTACAGGCCAAGACTTAGGGATTCTGGCTAACAAAGTTCACAGATGACTGCAAACTGGGAGCCATTATTGAATCCCCAAATGTTGTGGATACTCTAGAAAAGGGCCTTACAGAAACAGATGCTTGGTGCCGGAGCCATGGGCTCAAACTCAGTGCCAAGAAATGTATAGTTATCCCGTTTGGGGAAAAAACATGTACCCATTCTGGGACATGCTACACTTAAAGAAATCACCAGTAACCAACAAATTCAGTAAACCTTGAATCCTGGAACTTCAATAAAACGTGCTTTATTCGAATAATGGACCAAAACAAGATAAAATACTTTCCGAATAATGGACCAAAACAAGATAAAATACTTTCCGTAGGCACTGCCTACGGAAAGTATTTTATCTTGTTTAGTCAATTCGAATAAAGCACGTTTTATCGAAGTTCCAGGATTTAAGGTTTACTGAATTTGTTGGTTACTGGTGATTTTTCGTGGTTGGAATTTTTTCAGTACTTTCTCAGTGGCCTGTTCGATCCTGGATGGTTGTTCTGTTTTGTGTCGGACCTACAAGAAATTCACCTCACCTTTGTGGAATTTTTGAACTATTTATACTCATCTCAGTCTACCTGTTTTCAGTTTATCTGACTTCCACAGTTGCAACCAGTTATTGACAAGTTCTGGTTGTGTAGTAAGATACTTTTCTACAACGGAATGCGTGTTCTCGTTTTTTACTTAAGAAACACGGACACTATCAGATTGGTAACTAATTTTATTAACTTTTATTACTAGCCTTGTTGCAGCGACGTCTGCACAAACCAATCACTGTTTTTGTTTGTTGGCTGACAACGATTCAGTTCCTAACAAGACACTTAAAGAAATCCCAATCCCTCAGAGCTACATGCTCCAGGGATCTAAACCTTGTCATCACAATAAACAAATGCTGGAGGGATAGGTTCCTGACTCAGAGACTGCCCAGACTCTGGAATAGACTGCCCATACATGTCAAGCAGACCGCCTCTTTGGCCCTCTTCAAACGGAACATTGACGATTGGATGGGAGAAAGAAATTAACCCCGGGGATTACGTCACTCACCCTGCTAGACAGGGGTCCAGGGTAGAAAATAGTGTGGAAGCAATAGCCAGGGAATTGTTATGGCTAGGCTTGGGCCGATAGCCTAGTACCAACCTATGAACCTATAGTTAACAGACTGCTATCAGAAGGAAGAAGCCCTTGGGTCATTTTAGCTGTTGCCAAACAAACTTTGTGTCTGTGTGATACGCAAGTGTGTGCGCATCTGTGTGATAAGGGGAAAGTGTGTGCACGTTTGTGTGATAAAGGGCACTCTGCCAGTATCTGCTGAATTTTACAAAACCACTTTTATCTCTAAAGCAGTCCCAGCACAATCTGGTAGTTAGATGTAACTTTAAATACACTATACTGGTATGTTCTTCATATACCGAATTGATAGTCTGTTTTTGTGATTTATGATTTAGTGTTGAATTGTCACTTAATTCCATTAGGTACTGGTGTGCCTTTGCTGGGTAATTTTTCCCTGTGGTTGTGGAACTGTGTAGTTATAAAGACAGGAAGAATTTGATTGTTCCCAGGTGGTGTGGGCATGGTTGCTTAACCCTCCCCTCAAAACCGTAACACCTTTAGTTTTGCAGCCATGTTTGAATGGATTTGGATCAGGGTGATTGCAGTTTACAGGACTCCTTTTTGCTGGGATTTATGTAAGACCCCTAAAGTGGGAAGGATGAAAGTTTAAAAATAAAACATCCTTCATGAAAGGTCTGAGGTGGAAGATTGTGTATGTGGTTATGCTGATAAGAACTGGAAATTCCTATGTTAACACTAATGTACAGTAGACAGTTTATTGGACTGTGCTGTAGAAGCTGAATCTGTGGACAGGTTTACTGGCTGTGTAAAGTAGGGCTCACAAGTGTTGGATTAAAGTACTTAAATAATGTTGTAGGTGGAAAACTGTTCAATGGGTGCATTTCATGTACAATTTGAATGGAGCGGCTTGATGTGTAAGATCTGTATAGGCATGTGTTTCTGTTTCTGATGTCTGCACAGCCAAAGTACATAATTACTCGTGCATTACTCGGACAAAGGCCTGGGGTCATTCTTGGTGTTGCAAAACAAACATGTGGTTATGTGTGTGAGTTGAGTGAGTGTGGTGTGTGAGTTGAGTGAGTGTGTGAGAGTGGGGGGTGAGTGTGGTGTGGGGGTGAGTGAATGTGGTGTGTGGGTGAGAGTGCGGTGTGTGGGTGGGTGAGTGAGTGTGGTGTGTGGGTGGGTGAATGAGTGTAGTGTGTGGGTGGGTGAATGTGGGGAGTGAGTGTAGGTGAGGGTGAGTGGGGTGGGTGAGTGGGTGTAGGTGAGTGTGGTGGGTGGTGAGTGAGTGTAGTGAGTGTGGGTGGTGAGTTGAGTGTAGGTGGGTGGTGAGTCAGTGAGGGTGGTGAGTGTGGGTGGGTGAGTGATTGTGGGTGGGTGAGTGAGTGTGGGTGGGTGAGTGAGGGTGGGTGAGTGAGTTGGTGTGGGTGAGTGAGTTGGTGTGGGTGAGTGTGGTGGGTGAGTGTGGTGAGGGTGGTGAGTGAGTGTGGGTGAGTGAATGTGGGTGAGTGAGTGAGGTGTGGTGGGTGAGTGAGGTTGGGTGAGTGAGCTGAATGTGGGTGAGTGAGTGAGTTGAATGTGGGTGGGTGTGGTGGGTGAGTGAGTTGAATGTGGGTGGGTGGGTGTGGTGAGTGAGTGTGGGTGAGTGTGAGTGAGTGTGGGTGAGCGTGAGTGAGGTGTGGTGGATGAGGGTGAGTGTGGTGAGTGTGGGTGGTGAGTGTGGGTGGATGAGTGTGGGTGGTGAGTGAGGTGTCAGAGTGAGTGGTGAGTGTGGTGAGAGTGAGTGTGGTGGGTGGTGAGTGAGTGTGGTGGGTGAGTGAATTAAGTGTGGGTGAGTGTGGTGAAGTGAGTGGGTGAGTGTGGTGAGGTGAGTGGGTGAATGAGTGAGTGTGGGTGAATGAGTGAGTGTGGGTGAGTGTCATTTTTGGATATAATTTCTAAATTTTGTAAACTTTGTTTCGTATTGTCATATTGCTTTACATTGCCCTACCGATATGTGACAAAGTACAGGCAGAAGCATAGTAACAGCTGCAAAATCTAAGAGCATAAATTTGCAATAACCATGCGTATACATTAATTGTATGTTTTTACATAAGAAGCAGATGTCTGTCACAATTAATCGACAACACTACATCAGATTACAAGAAGTATGCAATACCGTAATTTTTAAATTATGCCTTAAAATACATGTTGGTGCTGTCATGCAAGTCTGTGAAATATTTCATGTTTATAGTGTGTCATTTGTTAGCTATTTAACCAAACGGGAAGGAAAAATAAGTGGGAGTTTGATGCTTTGCAAAGCGGTGATTATTCCCAGTGCTATGTAGCTTGGTTCTAAATTTGACAGGAGGAGTGCAACAAAAAGTGTCCCACTGTAAGGAGGAAAGGCTGACAAGAAAACAGTACATTACTCTGGTCACCTGCTGTGAGCTGTCAATCACATGCAGATAATGGGTCAAATTACCCTTAGCTCTTTGACAGCTAGGGAAGGTAGGTGTGAAGTGGGAGGGGAGATGCCTTGAAGAACTAGATTTCAGCCTTCACAAAAGAAAGCAAGTTAGCATTTCTAAGAAGAAAGAGCAATAAAATGCACTTTCCAGTTCTATTCTGTAACATTTGCACTGCTTGTGTTTGAAGTAATCATTGAAAAAGGATAACATTTTAACCAAAAGTAGGGGACTTTAAGACAGCAGTGAATGCCTGTTAAGTCAATGAAGTGACAGCAGCTTAAGGGAAAACGTGGCAGATATGATGCAATTTTTTGGAGACAAACAATGCATTCTGGGATACTTAGAGGCAGAGTAAACAGTCTGAATTATTTCAAAATGCCAGCCCCCATGTGGTCAGAGTCAGAAATTGCATATAAAAATATCTAAAAAGCTCTAAATAGTCCCAGAGTGCTGTTAAAATGTAGGAAACACCTAACCATGATGAAATAAATATGTTTTTTGAGTCTGAGGGTGCGGTTGTCCTTTAAATAGAAGGTTTAGTTCCTAGCTCCATCCCCTCAGTTAACAAATGATTAACCTTAACTGTCCTCTTCTATCTTATGAATGAGTCCTTAATTGATCAGTTCTAATTTCTGCCTGACTCAGAAGAGAGAGAGCTGCAGTCTCTTTTGAAGTTTTAATATGCTGTTAAAGCAGAATGGAAGTAAAACACAAGGTAAAGAAAACAAACCACAGTATTCAAAATATAGAAAGGCAATAAATTAATACAAAATACAAAAAATAAAGGCAAACTAACCTTTCATTCACAGCAAAGTGTAGCAGAGTCTGGATGAGCCTTTCTGGTAAAGCACTGAAATATTTTATTTTACCCCTTAAATAGAAGGTTTAGTTCCTAGTTCCATCCCCTCAGTTAACAAATGATTAACCTTAACTGTCCTCTTCTATCTTATGAATGAGTCCTTAATTGATCAGTTCTAATTTCTGCCTGACTCAGAAGAGAGAGCTGTGGTCTCTTTTGAAGTTTTAATATGCTGTTAAAGCAGAATGCAAGTAAAACACAAGGTAAAGAAAACAAACCACATTATTCAAAATATAGAAAGGCAATAAATTAATACAAAATACAAAAAATAAAAGCAAACTAACCTTTCCTTCACAACAAAGTGTAGCAGAGTCTGGATGAGCCTTTCTGGTAAAGCTCTGAAATGTTTTATTTTACCCCTTAAATAGAAGGTATAGTTCCTAGCTCCACCCCCTCAGTTAACAAATGATTAACCTTAAGTGACCTCTTCTATCTTATGAATGAGTCCTTAGTTGATCAGTTCTAATTTCTGCCTGACTCAGAAGAGAGAGAGCTGTGGTCTCTTTTGAAGTTCTAATATGCTGTTAAAGCAGAATGCAAGTAAAACACAAGGTAAAGAAAACAAACCACAGTATTCAAAATATAGAAAGGCAATAAATTAATACAAAATACAAAAAATAAAAGCAAATTAACCTTTCCTTCACAGCAAAGTGTAGCAGAGTCTGGATGAGCCTTTCTGGTAAAGCTCTGAAATGTTTTATTTTACCCCTTAAATAGAAGGTTTAGTTCCTAGCTCCATCCCCTCAGTTAACAAATGATTAACCTTAACTGTCCTCTTCTATCTTATGAATGAGTCCTTAATTGATCAGTTCTAATTTCTGCCTGACTCAGAAGAGAGAGAGCTGTGGTCTCTTTTGAAGTTTTAATATGCTGTTAAAGCAGAATGCAAGTAAAACACAAGGTAAAGAAAACAAACCACATTATTCAAAATATAGAAAGGCAATACATTAATACAAAATGCAAAAAATAAAAGCAAACTAACCTTTCCTTCACAGCAAAGTGTAGCAGAGTCTGGATGAGCCTTTCTGGTAAAGCTCTGAAATGTTTTATTTTACCCCTTAAATAGAAGGTTTAGTTCCTAGCTCCACCCCCTCAGTTAACAAATGATTAACCTTAGGTGACCTCTTCTATCTTATGAATGTGTCCTTAATTGATCAGTTCTAATTTCTGCCTGATTCAGAAGAGAGAGAGCTGCGGTCTCTTTTGAAGTTTTAATATGCTGTTAAAGCAGAGTGCAAGTAAAACACAAGGTAAAGAAAACAAATCACAGTATTCAAAATATAGAAAGGCAATAAATTAATACAAAATACAAAAAATAAAAGCAAACTAACTTTTCCTTCACAGCAAAGTGTAGCAAAGTCTGGATGAGCCTTTCTGGTAAAGCCAGGTATCAATGTGACCAGACTGTGTCCCAGCCTGCATCTTACACGAGCATCATGACAGACGCAACCCGCACATTACATCACTGTTCAATATCGGAGTTACCACAGGATATGTTCCCAAGGAATGGCGTACAGCGAGAGTGGTCCCGCTCCACACAGTTGGTGCCACAACGGACTACAGACAATATTGCCCTATAAGCCTAAGTAGCCTGTTCTGCAAAGCTATGGAGCGTATTGTCATGGGACTCATACACATAGACATCGGGAACCTACAGATATTGAGTCCTACACATTTCAGCGTTGTTGTGGGTAGATCTTGCCTCTTGAACTTGTTTGTATTCTTTAAATGGCTAGCAGGCCCATTGACATAAGGACGGCTGTCCACACAGCCTACCTGAACCCTGCAAAACCCTTCAACACAATAACCTACTGGGCCATTATGCATAGGCTCACCAGCGTCGATATGGACACATATCTCACACTATGGATTGATACCTGGATCAGGGATAGCACCCACATGGTCAGAATTGCAGGTGCCATGTCTGACTATACACGAGTTACACGTGGCATCTCACATGGCTCGGTCTTGGGACCTCTCTTGTTCAGTATATATTTGTCTGACGTACAGGCTACCACTGGGGGAATATGGCTGAACATGTTTGCACTTGACTGCAAACTGGGTACCATGATCAACTCTCCAGCTGCCACATGCATACTCAAACAGGGTCTCACAGAGATGGATGACTGGTGCCTGAGCCATGGCCTACAGCAAAATGCCATTAGTTGCATAGTCATCCCCTTTGGGAATAACAACATGCCCACACATTACCACATAGGTGGTACTCCATTACATACGGTAGGAGTTGTTAGGGGTTTGGAGACATGACTTGTTTGTACTGTCACCTTTGACATTCACATTGCCAAAGTGGTTGGACACACCTTCTATGTGGGCCACCTTATCCCATATGGTTTCACATCTAGATCGAGTGAGGTCATTGTGCCCCTATACTCATCACATCCATACTTGGTTACAATGCCACATTTGGGGTGTACTTTACCCGACACCTGCAGCAACTGTACTGGCCATGGAAGTTCCTCACCAAGCAGATCTAGGGACTCACACAGATGCCCTGCACACTTCAGATGCAGTAACTCCAGCTCTACTCAGTCACTTACCACCTACTCGGATATGATGTGTGCCTGTTGTTTACAGATATACCCAACCCAGAATTACTGGACATGTTCCACCTCAGGATATCCAACTCCCTTGGAGTTACACACTCCAGGGACGTATACCTCAGCACAGATGTTAATAGGACATTGTGGTGGGACAGATTCTTATCCCAGACGCTCCACTCACTCCAGAATGTAATCCCAGTTTCACATAGGCAGAGCCACCCACTGACCACCTACTGGAGACATCTTGACGACTGTATGGGTGATCGTATGTTTACCCCTGGGATATCTTCTGTGTCCCTGCTAGACAGAGGCACACTAGCCTAAACGTACATGGGCTATCTTGTGTGACCTACTATTCACACACACAGCGTAGTAATTTGACAGGATTGTGAATGCCAAACACACTCTGGCTAGGCTTGTACATGCCCTAGGGCAGATAGCCTAGTATCGGCCTCTGAACCTATGCTAATTTTCAAGATGCACAATGTTTATTGCTAATACTGTTTGCAGGTCTTTATCATCTTTGCTTTACCAGTTTCTATGAACAACTTCGGTATCTGCAGAACATATTTGATTATGACAGGGTTCCACTATATTATAGATGTGTCTGTTGTCATATGACTGTGTGCACAGGGCAGATTGCTGTATAGTGACAGGTTCCTGGGTTAACACATGCAACTGCCAGATATGCGTGGCCCACTGCTGTACTCAGACATGGCCTAAGTGTGTGAGCATGCCCAGTTCTGCCATTCCATGTTTTGTTGCCTGACATTTGTCTCACTTATTCAAGTGTGTGAGCATGCCCAGTGTGAGCTTTCAGTATGTTGCTATCTGAGGTCCACTACATTGGTTTATGTGTGCAAACATGACCAATATTAACATTTATAATGTGTGTGTTGGAAGTCAGGTTCTGTTCTCACTGCAGGACTCACCTTTGTTTCATAACTCGACAAGGATTATGCTGTGCCTGCAGGGTTTCCATGAAATACTTTGCATAGACTTATCAACATTCCTTCATACAGGCTGACCACTGCAATACTGTCATGGTTTAGTGGTTCAGTACTTTGGCTATAGTGCACAGTATCCTGGGTTCGAGGCCCATCACTGCTTTATATCCTCATACTGAGCAGGCCAGACTGCTTAAGGGCCCGTTAAGCAAATATTAGCATGTTGGCTTTTGTTCAGCTATGCCCTACTTAGACCAGGCTTGTCCGACATTGCTCAATATTCACCAACATTGCTGGACGTTGCCCAATATTACTGAACATTGACCACAGTTGTGCTAGTTGGTGTGTGCGATTTTGTTTGCATATACTACATGGTGGTAAATGCTGTTTAGCACTGCTTTATATTGCTTAACACATGGCAATCATGCCTTAGGTGGTGCTGCAGGGCTGCCTATGTCGGATGCACATACTACACTCCCTGTACATGTTTGAAAGCAGGTAGTGTCAACTTAGGCATCCCTTTTACTATATGTGAGAGTCAGAGAGAGGTATAACTTCTAGAGTTCCTACTGAGTCAGTGTATGTGCTATGTGTTGCCTCTTTGCCAAGGCCAAAGCATACTGAGCACGCCTCCTTCTGCCTACTGGGGCAGGCTCAGGTTGTTCCTCCTCCTAGTCACGCTCTGCCTGTGATGGCCTTGGCAATGGTGGGGGGCTGTTTGGCCCAGGCCTATGCTGCTCCTGCTGCAGCTGTTTTTGAAGGATCATATTATGTAGCATAGCACATACCATGACAATTTGGGTACATGTAGTTGGTGAGTACTGCAAGGCTCCACCAGATGTGTCCAGGCACCGGAACCATGACTTGAGCAGCCCAAACAGACGCTCGATTACATTACGTGTTTGTGCGTGTGTCTCATTATGGCATTCCTGTTCAGGTGTGTGTGCGTTTCTGATGGGTGTCATCAGCCACGGCTCCAGTGCATAGCCAGCATCCCCCACTAGGTGACCATGTGAGATGTCCCCATTGGCAAATGTCTGGTACAGCTGCGTCAGATGCCAGATATGGGAATCATGGTAGCTTCCAGGGCAGCCTGCACACACATTCAGTATTATGCCCTGGGCATCACACACAACCTGGCAGTTGATGGAGGGGAAGCCCTTGTGGTTGAAGTAGACCCTACCCCGCTCGCCAGCTGATGCTTTGATGCATATGTGCGTGCAGTCTATTGCACCCACTACCTCAGAGTATTCCGCTATTTGCTGGAAGAGACGCATATTGCTGGCCAATACCTCACAGGAATTGGGGAAATATACATGATCACCGACATGTGCTGACATGGCATCCAGGAACTGGTGTAGTACCCTGGATGCTGATGCCTGTGATATCCCCATCATATCACCAGTTGGTCTCTGGAACATACCTGTTGCTAATATTCTTAGGCCAACACATACCTTGGTTTCCACTGGGATGGGTTCCCCTCTGTTGGTTCTGTATTTGAGGCGTGGCCTGCACAGCTCAACAATTTGCTGCAGGAGGTCTCTGTCCACTCTATAGCGCTCCACTATCTCCAGCTCATGTAGCCCCTGGTAGGTTACCCTGGGCCTGTACACTCTTCTCCGTCTCCTCACTGTGGGTTGTCCAGCAGCATTTCCATTGTCACCACCCACAGCATGTTGCATATGTTGCCTTATAACAGCAATGGCAGCCCCTAACATTTCTTTGTCTCAGTAAAGCTTTTTCAGTTTTCACTTCTATTAGCTTACTGCAGTGTCTGTTGTGAGAAACATACTGGACAGTTGTTTGCAGACTTTTAAGTGCTAGGCTGGGCTGGGTTAGTGTACTGCCTGTGTAATTGCCTGATTCTGATTGTTTTCACCTGCTAGCTCTGCTAGTACTCCCTGGTAGCTTCCGACTATTTGTTGTGCTTCCTTTTCCTTTCTGTTTCCTCGGGGGGAGCACCGCGCACACAAGCGCGAACACGTGCACAGCAGCTAACATGCACGCACACATGCTTACACAGACTAAAACTTGCTTATTTGGGTTAACACGCGTGCACACCAGTGCAAATGCACTTACAACTCTTTAAACAGCCTTATACATGCTTACTCCGGCTTAAACGTGCGCACTCACACTTACATGCACGCATTCTGTCTTACTCGGGTTTACACGAGCGCACACGCGCGCATACCCTTTCAGCAAGAAACTTTGGTGTTATCCACGGCATACACCTTCCATTTCTTGGCTTTCCCTAGCCTACCTGTTGACACACCTCTTTCCATGATGTATAAATGACAGCTGACACATGCCACTCTGCTCCAATGAGCTTCACTTCTTTCATACATACCCCCCTCGTGATGTCACCTATCTTCTACTCTGTTACTCCCCATATCCTTCTCCTACACTCCACTGACTGTGCTCATTTGCTATGTAAACTTGTGATTCACTATCCTAACACTCATTTACATAGGATTGCCTACTGATGCTTGGTTACATGTCTTAGACTGAGCTTCCCCCCTTAGCAACCTCTACTCGGTGGCCATGTTGTCTTCAGCCTGCTATTCCCTTGCATTGTACATTAACAATTTCAATAAAATCCACATTTGTGGGTTTTAATTTTTAGTATTCTGGGTTTTAGAGTGCAGCCTGTTTGCGCGGCACTGCGCTACACTTAAACATCGGAAATCGGTGAAAAAAATTATTTTTATTTTCATATTGCATCAGGAAACATTTCCAATGGCCATATTTTTGGCCATTGGCATGCTTCCTGCACTGGATGCAACCTTTATTTGGAGCTGTCACGGCTCCGTTTTGCTATTTGCAGAACGGTACTCAGTTGTCAACTGAGTACATTTCTGCAAATAACACTGCTCTTACTCGGACATGTCCGGGTTTCCTGAATCGCAAATCTACCTCATTTGCATGCTTTTCACCTGCAACTGAGGTAATTTGCATATCCCAGCCCTGTCCGTGTAAGAGCCATTTTAGGAGCTCTCTTACACTCCTCTACAGGCTGTTCCTGAATCACTCATCGGACATGATGGCTGCATGGAGTCTTACTCTACTCTAAGACTCCGTGCAAGCCTTCGTGAATCCAGCTCAGTATTTAATGCTAGTGGAGTAGCACAAGTCTGACTTTAACACTATAGAGAGTGCACTTTATAAAGAATGACATCAACAGTGTACAGTGAGAAGATGATGCTATGAGGGCTGTATGAAATTGGTGTGGAGTCATGTACCAGTTTAAAAGCATTTTTTGAATGATACTTGAGTGAGGGCAACAGTACCTGGAGTCAAGGTCTTCTGACTATGCACACACAAGACTATTGTGAGATTCAATCCCATATCAAACTAGTTGTATAAGCTAAAGTACAGAGTCACTAACAATAGTGCCACAGCACAAGTCTGGTTTTAATACTGTCAAGAGTGTACTTTATAGAGGATGACATCATCAGTGCATGGTGAGAAGATGATGGCATGAGGGCTGTGGGAAACTTACAATGGAGTCATGTAGCAGTTTAAATATATTTAGTAATTGATACTTCAGTGGGAGCAACGGAACCTGAAGTGAAGCTCTTCTGACTAGGTGTAGACAGACAGACAGACAGACACACACACACACACACACACACACACACACACACACACGCACACACACGCACACACACACACACACACACACACACACACACACACACACACACACACACACACACACACACACACACGCGCACACACTCACACACACACACACACACACACACACACACACACACACACACACACACACACGCACAAGCTGACTGTTGTGCAATTTTATCCCCTACCTAATTAGTTACACAAGCTGAAGAACACAGTACTTAACACTCATATCATCACAGACATCTGATTTTAGCATAATCACAGTGCTGTTTATGGAGGATGGCATCATGAGAGTATCACAGGTAACATATACTGTTATGAGACTCGTGTGCAAAGGCAGGACTTGGGATATAAATGTGTGACTGCAATTTGTAAAACTACATTTAAATATGTCCTGGTGACTTATTTGAATGAAGCTGTCATGAATGCATGTTGCAGAACTGAGCCACACATGTACCTGTTTCTGAGAATGTTGTTTAGATAACACACTCATAGACACACACACACACACACACACACTCACACACACACACACGTGTACACACACGCACACACATACACACACACACACTTTGGAATCATCAGTACTGCAAGGGTAGAGGTATATATCTTCATATTCAAATGAAGTGATGTCCACATTAATAAAATTTACTGACCTTATTAATGTGATATGATCATCGATGATTAATGTCCAGTGTCAGTATAAACCCTTACCAAATGTAACAATGCAGTTATACTCTGTACTTCTGTAGTCTGCTTGACAATGGCCCAGGTACTGATATATCATTTGCAAGTGCATTGCTGCAGTGCCCACATGAATATCAGAAAGTATTTGCTCTGTCAGGCAAACATGTCCCAGACCTTATCTTGTGTTTACGAGCGCCTTTTCATATAATGAAAAATAACAGCCCAGTAACCAGAGTAAGGCATGCTAAACACCTACGAAGCACATTACCGTGAAACTGATTTGTATGGATGATGGGAGAGTGTTAGCGCATGCGAGATTCATACTTCATGAATGAAACTTGAACTTTATACATATATATATTCTAAGATTTTACAGAAGTGGAAGTTACTAAAGAGAAAGGACACATGCAATTTGGTGGATTGTACAGGCAGCAGTTATGTATAAAAATTGTTTTGTCATTTCAGCAA
Organism: Protopterus annectens; assembly: GCF_019279795.1. Lineage (NCBI taxonomy): Eukaryota > Metazoa > Chordata > Ceratodontiformes > Protopteridae > Protopterus > Protopterus annectens. The sequence continues at coordinate 370,025,901 of NC_056727.1, read as the reverse complement.
GAGGTTGAGAATATTATGTTTAAGGAGAGTATTTGGATAGTATTGTACAGTGAAAAAGTTTTAACCCCGTGATGAAGTAGTTTGCAAGATATGTTATGGAGGAAGTTGCTGACAGATACTGAGATGCTGATGCTGCAGTCTATATTTGAAGTGCTGTGGACAAAGTTTTGTTACATTAATAACTCTTGCCATTGCCCTTCCCATTTGTGCAATGTTAAGCACTGAGCAAATGCAGCTCGATGCTTAAGATAAAATGTGTACGATATCATTTGGTTTCCCTTTCTTCTCGCAAATAGGTTCAGCAGCAAGGTGTGACCATCAGCACTATGGACAGTACTGAGTGTGGATAATATACCTGCTGCCTAGCTTTCTCTGTGGCACAGTGTTTGGAACAGTGAGCTCTTGGCCAGAATACAGGTAAACCAAGGTTCAATTCCAGATTATTCTTTTTTACAAATGGTGTTAGGATGATATTAGCTATGTAAATGGAATCAGGACTGCAAATGTGAGTATCGACTACACTAAAGTATGTGCGTTCCCCAAATGCTATCAGTAATGCCTACCTCGATGCAGTTGTACAACTAGTAGCTGTTTTGCAGGCCTCACTGCAGATCACAAGTTAGTTGTGTGTACATCTTTCTAGAAATAATAAGGAGTGTAGTATTTTTTGAAATGATTATTATGACTCAGCAGAAATGCTAACTATTTGTATATGGTCCTATATCCTGAAAAGTGTGGGCAGTATGCTTCTACACACTAAGGACAGTTTCCAGATCACATTAGATGAACATTTCATCCATCATCACCTGTACATGACAGAAAGGGTATCCTGTAGCAGATTTTTAAACCTTGCACACTGCTGGAACACTGGTAAACTATTGAATCAAGGTAACATTTTTGTATTATCCATCAGCAGAGTCATGTCATTATGCAGAAACCATGAGATGACCTGTACATCCATCAGCCTAATAGATACACACACGTAAAGAGGGGTGGGAGTAAAGAGAATAATACAAGGGCCGATGGACATACACCTAACAATGTTTTGTTGTATGTATCAGTCATGGACATGTTTTGGTCTGTTCTCATCCTTAAGCTACCAAGCTGTGTAGAATTAAGTAACTGACATAAGAGTAAAGAAGGGTTAAGAAAGGGACAACAGGCTCATGACAAGTAGAACAAGGCTGGATAAATATGTGATAGTTGTGGGGATGGATGTCACTTCAAATACTCATTTTTGGCCAGTATTCAATATATCTCTGTGAGAACTAACATGTCTGGCAAATGTTAAGATGTGGGTGATTCAACATATCCTGCACATATAATACCAAACTAAGAAATGATGCGAGATGCATCTGTAGCTGAACAACTGATGCTATGGACAAAAAAAACTTCAGTCAAGTGATCTATGTCCACACTCCACTCAGGATGGTGCAATTTTTACATTCAGCAGTCTAAAGAACTGTCAGAGTAATTGTTTAAAAGTAGTGCCTTTACTCTGCTTTAACTCTGTTCTCTTTTATTGCAACATGTTTAAGCTCCATTGCATGCACTTAAATGGACAAGTGCAGCCAATGGCAAAAACTCTCCGGGTTTTTCCATAGGAAGTATAGAGCCATTCAACGCCACTCAGCACTGGTGCATGATGCCAGACTCCATGCAAATGCAGAGAACAAAAAGCGAAGGCTTTTTTCTGGGCCATTTATGCCATGTGTGTGGTGTATAATTCTATTTTTTTACCAGATTAAAGGTGTGAAAATGGGGTTGATAGGAAATATCCACTTCTTTGACCCCATAATTTGAACATGCATAGAAAATTGGATGAATTTGAACTGTCACCACAACAGACATGGGTGACAACAATGCAATAATGTTATATAGCCAATTTAATTAAATTAAGTGTGTTGAGAAGACACATATGCAAAGTGGAAAGCTATGTATGAAAGAACTGTTTTTTTTTTTTTTTTTTTTTTTTGTGAGACGGGTAGGTGAGGAAGCAGGTGCAGACAAACAAGACAAACAAGACAGACACAGAGACAGGGATGGACACAAAAAGTTGGGGGACACCATGACTGGGGATAGGTAGGGGACACTGGAGGCACATGCCTGAAAGATAGGGAACAGTAAGAATCTAGTCCTCACCCTCAGAACTGTCATCACTGCCCCCTTCCTCAGTTCCCTGTGTGACTGCTTCATGTGGGTGTTTTTTTTGCATTCTAAGGGGCAACCTCTCCAGAAGCTGAGGCAGTAAACAATGCCAGTTGCTATGACATCATGCACCATCTCTGGCAGCTTCTGGTGCATGAAGCAATCACCGCCTCCACCTGTACTCCCAGAGGGTACCAGTACACCAACAGCCAGGGAAATGCTACCTGATGTGGATGGGCCAGGTAGTGCAGGGGTTGTGCAGGCAGTATTACCAGGCTGAATCCCAGAGGTACTGATTGTTGGTATGGCAGCTGGTGGCAGGGTTGGCAGGCTAAGTCAGAGTGGTTGGGCTGTCTCCCTGAGATGAAAAGAATTTGCTTTATTGGCAGAATGATATGACATCAGAATGGTGTGTTTTCATTAAAAAAAAAAAAAAAAGAAAAGAAAAAAGGAGATAAGGGGTGAGATGAGACAAAAAAGAAAACAGATAATTAGAAACATTATATGTCACATTCATGCTTTATTACAATAATGCAATACATACTTATCACAGGGTTAAAATGTTTTCACTGTACAATACTATCCAAATATTCTCCTTAAACATAATATTCAAAACCTTTTACTGAAATAACAAAACAATTTTTATACATAACTGTTGCCTGTACAATCCATCAAGTTGCATGTGTCCTTTCTCTTTAGTAACTTCCACCTCTGTAAAATCTTAGAATGTGTATGTATAAATGTAACTACTGTTTGTGTACAAATTAAATAGAAATGTAACTACTGTTTGTGTATACATGTAAATAGAAATGTAACTACTCTATGTCTGGCTGGAACTTAGTATAATGCAATGTAAGCAAATAAAGCTTTTCTCTCTGGGTCTCCGCTGAAAATTGGTATTACCCAGTCAGAATTTCCTGGTGAGTAAAGACAAATAAATAAAATAAATAATAAATAAATAAATAAATATACTTTTATTATTATATTAGGTAGACAGCTTTCAAATTCCTACAAATGATTGTGAGTTATTACAAGTAATCCTTGGAATATGCAAATATTACATAAATGCTTTCAAAGATACTATATATTTATGTAACAACATGGCATTAAAGCCAGTATTGCTGCAATTAAAATTTAAAATGATATTTGTTGAATGTGAGTGCATAGATTACTAATGGGAATTTAATCTACCTAATCTGCACACAGTATTAGAATTACCTAATACTGTTACCAAGCTCTACAGAAGAAAGTATGCATGCTTGCTGTTACAGTTAAGATCTGCATGCTTTGCTACTGATCTAGAGACTCCTAGTATATTCAGTACAGTCATGTTCATTTGTGCTGCATGCATACACCTTGCCTATTGGAGTCTCTCCAATCTCTCAGCATGTGCCTCCCTGTGCAGTTGTAAAGTAAGAAGGAGAGAAAAAGAGATATGAAAGCATTATGTATACTGGTTTTGCCTGTCTACACCATTCCATATCATTTTTAGTTGCTTTATCTGTATGCTCACACAACTGTGGGATGTCAGCAGTTCTGGTCAAGTTGTGCCTGTTTATGCCATTTCAGGTCACTGTAATGGAGTCTGTACTGTTCCCCAGTGTGTGGTATGGCAGTCACACTGGAGACAGCATTGGCTATCCTGTTACAAACCTCAGCCTTATATCGTCCCCCTGCAACTGCCAATGGCTGTAGCACTTCACAAGGAGTGCAGCAAATATTTTTCACTCCTCCGTGCCCAACCTTTGTACCCTGAATTAGACACCATCCTTCCCAGCTCCTGCCATGTCTGTAAAGTTTCTCCAACATCAGCACAGGTGTTTTCCAGCCATTTTTTGATATCACATTTTACGACCTGTGTGCAAACACGCTCAACCATACCAACCACATTTGGGCAATGGTAAGCAAAGAGAAACACTGTCAAACAAAGAGAAAGAGGAGTTATGAAACAGCAAGGATAATGTGACATTTGTCATTAATTTATGGCATGTGTGCTGCTATACCTGTCAATATTGAAATGTTAAATGACTTGGCTTTTAAGCCATGACTTTGGAGGGATCAAGGGGATGACCTGACACATATTTTGTGGGAACTAACACACTGTAAAAAAGTAATTTGTACAATGTGGAATTCAAACCTACGTTAAAAAAGGGAATGCTTGCATTTCGAAGTAGGTGATTTTTTTTTCTCATTGTCACAGCAGAGGGGTGTGGTAACCATAGTCATCACAGATATACGGTTCACGGACTGGCTGATGCTATACTTCCATTAAGACTTTATGTATGTGACATTACAAGGTCCTGGCTTATGTATTCTCATCTGTGATACTGGAATAATGTCTGACAATATACTCAAACTAGATAGAATTTTATTACTTTGGTAACAGATTTGTGTTTTGTGGACATACCTCACATAACATTTTGTTCTACAGTTATACAAGTGTTATGGGAGGGTTTTAAATTATTGTCAGTAAGCTATTCTGTCCCACGCATATATGCAACTGCATTTTTATACATAACTGTCATTGTCTTGATAAAACAGTTACTTACATAATACATATGATACCTACAAATGTATGTCTGTGTTCAGTCTACCTGCTATGAATAGCTATTGGTATGTAGCATTACCTGTATAATCACAGTTTTGTGGAAAATTAAAGCGGGACACAATAACTAAAAAATGGATTGTGCTTGATTAGAACCCTGGCTCACCTGTGTTCTGACCACAGACTCATTGTACTTACACCTGGTGTCACAGAGAAAGCTAAGCAGAAGGTGTGTTTTCCACACTCAGTACTGTCCAGAATGCTGATGACCATGCCTTACCACTGAGCCTGTTTGCGTGAAAGAAGGTGCAACAAATTAAATCTTACATTTTTTAACTTAAGTAGTAAACCTTGTTTGTGCATAGGTATGCAACGTGCAAATATAAAAGGCAATAGCGAACATATATTATATGTAAATAATCATTATGACCATTCAGCAGTACAAATAACTACTGTGGGACTCCAATCTTGCTTTACCTCTCTTGTCTCTTGTATACCTCAATGTATTTACACCTTGTGCTACACAGACAGTCAAGTAACAGGTGGAATTTCTGCAGTCATAACCATCCATGTTGCTGACCACCACACAATGCATTTTATAAGACAACTGACATTAAATTTCAATTTTTAGGCAGTTTACCATGTTTGCAGTATGCCACATGTCACATAAATGATAAAGCCAAAAAAAAAAAAAAAAAAAAGATAAAAAGTGAAACAAAGGTTAAACACTTAGACAGCTTTGTCTTTGAACCATCAGACTATTGCATTTACAAACTACAATTATATTCATAGGTTCATAGGTAGGTACTAGGTTATTAGCCCTAGGACCTATATAAGCCTAGCCAAAAAGGTACCCTGGCTTTCGCCACCCAAGAAAATTATTTTCCTGTGCCCCTGTTGAGCAGAGCAATAGAAGTGATCCCTGGGGTGAATTTCCCATTACCCATCCAATCATCAGATTTTTCTTGAAGAGTGCTAATGAGGAGCTCTGTTTGACATAGATAGGTAGTCTGTTTCAGAGTATGGGAAGTCTCTGGGACAGAAATCTATCCCTCCAGCATGTTTGTTTATTGTGGTGACAAGGTTTAGGTCCCTAGAGCATGTAGCTCAGAGGGATTGTGATTTCTTTAAGTGGAGCATGTCCAACAGCTCTGGGTTTGACATAGCTTTGTATGTTAGGCAGTGATCACCTCTGAGTAGGCGATATGCGTCGGAGTAAAGCTGGAGTTTTTTGAGACGGTCTGCATAGGGCATCTGTTTGTGGCCAGTAATCCTCTTTGTGAGGTATTTCTGTGGCCTTTCCAGTTGTTGTAGATGTTTTGTGAGGTACATACCAAAAGGGGGGCATTGTACTCTATAATGGGTCTAATGAGTGATGAGTAGAGGGGAACAATGACCTCTTTTTTTCTGTATGAGAAACCTTTTGTGATGAGGTGAGCCATGCAGAAGGATTTCCTGACCACTGTGGCAATGTGATTATCAAAGGAAAGACTACTATCCACCTGTGGCCTAAGGTCTCTTATCACACTTTCGGCGTTAAGTAGACTACCACTTATGTGGTAGTTCATGGGTACAGAGTTTTTACCAAAAGGGATGACAGTATACTTTTTGGCATTGAGCTTGAGGCCATGACTTTGACACCAGGCATCTGTCTCAGTGAGGCCCTTTTGTGGTATGTCCACATTGTTAGGAGTTTCGATTATGGCTCCTAGTTTGCAGTCATCTGCAAACTTTGTTAGCCAAAGACCTTCTGTGTTAGCCTGTACTTCAGAGAAGTAGATAACAAACAGGAGATGACCCAGGACTGAACCCTGTGGTACTCCACTTGTCACTGGTCTGAAGTCGAATTTGGAGTCTGCTACTTTCACAGTGTTGATTCTGTCCATGAGCCAGTTGGCAACCCATCTTGTGACATAGGGACTTATACCTAGTTAAGTGTTGTGTTATCTCTCTCTCTTTGCCACAGACACAGTTTTGCAACACCAATTAAATCAGGTGCATATAAGCAATTCAAATTTCATATTCAGTATTAACAGTTGATACACTTGGTCATTCTCATTTGGTGGCTAACATATCTAGTGCAATGAGTGACCACACAAGCATTTATGAATATGTTTGCAGAAATGCAGCTCTGTCTTCTCTTTGTATTCTGGTCATTGTTCCCTTATCTCTGCTTTAGTATCAGACATGGCAGTCTGTAGTGCATTTTCTATCATTTTGTTTTCAAGGTGTGATAAAAATACATAACAGTGAACAACAGTTTTAATCAACGGTAGGAGATGTGTGCTATTATGGACAAAAAGTTAAACGTGTTATTTTTTGTTTTATTTAAAAGCTCACTGATGTCATTTATCCTCACTGGCATACCCACTGCAGGGAATGGTGTCTAAATTGCTGTTGTGTTTTCCTTCACTCACATTAATCATTCACATTTGCAAGCCATTAGCACATAACAATGGTGTAGAGCCTACACCATGTTTACATGTGCTACATGAAGTCAAAAGTCTGGTATTCAGCAATTCTAATGAGTTCATACCTCATTTGCATCTTCACACTGCTCACTATAAAATGGTAACTGTATATAGGGAACCTGAAGGTGAGGAGACCTGCTTATTCAGACAGAACAAAAGACTGGTATTTCTTTGAAGGTCATTTCTCTGCAGAGAAACCTGTTTGCTACGGTATGCTTCTATTATTCATGGGCATTTTAGATTTTGTAAACTGTTAGAAATGTATTTATATAGCTAGGAGAAAATGCACTTCTTATACTTCACTGTTGGCACAGTCAATTTGGCAGGCTTTTACATTTGTGAGATACACAGGTTATACTTTCAGCACAAGTATGTTATTAGCATTTGATTTTCAGATTTCATATGGTATTGGAGAGCAATGGCAATGTACATGCTGATGAGAATGGTGTTATGCTTCTCTGATGGCCCAGGAGTGGTGGGCATAGTGAAAATGACTAGCATTCATAAATCGGCTTCTTTACTATTTAGCAATGATAACTGCCATCCAGTAATCAATGATGTAACTTTTCAGTCCTCACTATATGAATGTTGACAGAATGGGTGCTTCTACAGACCCTTACATTTCATTTGAAGTCTGTGTGTGGGTGAAACCTACCATTCTGTTGTCTTAAATGAGAATTGCGTTTCAAGTGCTTTTCTGTTGAAAATGTGTAGACAGCCAGATAATTTTGTGGAAAATGTATTTACATTATGTATGTTGTATTCCTTGTTTTTTACAAACACTTGCTTGTGGGAGGGAGGGGAAACACCTACCATTATAATGTCCAAAATGAGAAGTGTATTTCAAGTACTTTTCTGTTGAAAATGTGACAAAAGCCTGTAATTTTGTTGAAAATATGTACATTACTTATGTGGTGTTGCTTGGCACAAACCTTCATTTGATTTGTACGGGGATAGGGTGAGCCAGCTAACATTCTGTTGTACTAAATAAGAAGTGTGTTCAAGTGTTTTATGTTAACAAGGGGTACACAGCCTGATTATTTTTGTGAGGAAATACATTACTTATGTGATATTTATGTGTTTTACCCTTCTCTGTTTTATGTCACATAGGATTATGGCACCCAAGCCCACAAATCCATGAAAACCCACTTTCAGTGAAATTGAGAATGAGATCATCATCCAGGCTCTGAGGAGCCTTACTGCTTGAGAGAGGCCAAGGGGATATGGCTACCAGAAAGTCGATTTGGAACCAGTTATTTGCTAATGTGAACATAGTTGGCGGTTGAGGCCACAATTATGGTGAGGTGCAGCATCCTGCCACTGCTATGATTTCATCAGCATGGAAGAGGAAGGCAGCAATTGCCCAAAAACAGCTGGGTGGTCCTGCTACCAAGCCACCCCTGACACCAAACGAGGAGCTCCTTTCTACTGTCAGAGATCCCAACAGCTCAGGGGAGCCTGTGCACAGTGTGCTTGATATCGGTAGTGATGTGTCTGCTAGGTCGAGTGTGTCCCAAGAGCAGATTCTAAGTAAGCGTACATATGGTAACATTACATTGGCTTGTAGACTAAAATATAATTTGTCTGCTACTGCTTGTGATACATGTACCTATTGATAAGTCATGCAGTTATAGAAAAGAGTTGTTAGCTGACATGGGTGTGGGCGGATGGCTCAGACAAGTTTCAGTTAGAAGTATTTCTTACAAGGCATATAAGTGATCATGTATTCACTGTCCCTGTATTATTCCTATTCTGATTATTAATTGCCATCCTTTCATTGCTTCTTTTCTTCCAGGCCCATCCTCCTTTCAAAGTGCTGAGACATGTGCACATAGTAAGCAAATGTTTTTTTTTTTTTATTCTTACTATTCTTTAGATCTATATCATCTGTATGTGTGAGAATTGAGAGGGGGTTGGTCTGGCATAATGGTTAAGGTCTTTGGCTCATAAATGTAAAGTACAAAGTTTGATTTTGACCTTTGGTTATTGGCTAGTCTTAAAATGGCCCTTCAGGGCAGTTAGTCTAGCAATCACCCATGAACCTATATGCATGTAATGAGTGTCTGTATTGCTGTAGCATTTGCAGTTGTGCAAACAGTGTTACTTTTTGTTCAGGTATTTTGGGTTAATATTTATAGGAGTAGTAATTTTGTTCCTGTATTTGTTGCTTATTATCATTGGTGAACCTGCCAGAGGAAGTGTAGGACTCCTACCATCTGATGTTGGTGTATCGGTAGGCTCTGATGATGATGGTAGCCAAACAGAGGCATAGTCAGGGGTGCAGAGGTAGAATCTGACACTGTTATTATGACTCACACACCCCCAGATTTCCTTTAGACACAGCCAGTGTGCTTATGCATACTCATTCCACTGAGCCCTCAGATAGTGGACACGTTGAGGTTGACACAGTTGGCCAGGGTAGTGTGGTTACTGTAGTTTCAGTGCCAGTTGACTCTGGCCATAGCCAAACTATGGGCAAAGTGCCATGCAGCAGGGTTGGTAGGGGTGATCAGAGGAGGCCTGTTGTCTACCCTTTACCTGATTCTGGCATGTCATTATGTGTCACTCAACATATGTTTAGGATTGTCATGGAGGCACAGGTACATTCCACTAGGGCCTCTGAGGACATGTTTAGGGTTCTAGATGTGGCACAAGTTGACTTGTGTGACTGCCTCCATCGTGTGGCTGATTCAATGGATCGGATGAATGCCACAATGGAATGGGTGGTGTCTTTGATGGAACATCTGCTGGGAGGGAGAAGCATCCATGTGGCCAAAGGGATGCAACATCATCTGGTGTTAGCCAATGTGGCCGTGCCTGATCCCACTCCAGTAGTGACATTACTTCCACTGATCCATCCCTGTTTGAAGTGTCCACACCCAGACATGGTAAGCCATGGAGTCTGGACCTGGGTGTATGTGTGAGGATAGCTCATCCAACAGATATAGCTCATGTTCAGGTACCACAACCATATCTGACCATGGGAATGGACATGACAGTGCAAAACCTGGCAGAGCCAATTCTCATGGTTGGAGGCGATGATGCTGAACTGATACCTCTACCATGCACAGCTTACACATGTATGACATGCCAAGATATACAGCTAGCACAGAGCTTGGCTATGTTCATGCAGACACTCACACACATATTTCACACAGAATGTCCATACAGACACCTACACATACCAGCTACATGAGGCATTAATGAGGGTTGCAGGCCATCCTGTCTTAGTGGCCCTTTGATATTATCTACATTCCAGTCTGCCTGTGTTTCTTACTTGCAAACATTCACTACTTTGGTGTCAGCCTTGGCCTCGGGCCCCCCTAACCCCACTATGCGCTAATGATAATAACTGTGCCATCACCTTGATTCTATCTTTTCGATACATGGTTACATATGTATATGCTTGATGCACAGGGAAGACAGCTAAATGAGTACTTAGGATATGCATAGGTGATGTTATCTGCATTTTGTCTGACTTATTACAGCAGTTTAATGTTGTGATTCTTACCTTGAACTTGTTATTACTGCAGTGATGCTTCTTGCTCTACTTGGCACAATGTAAGGATAAGTAAAGTTTGGACTGATTTTTCTATACTGGATATTTTAAATGCATGATTCATGCTAGATGATAAAATGCATAAATATATATTACACAAGTCAATCATGCCATACATATTCTACTTAAGTACATTTTCAGGTAACAGTATGCAGATGTCTACCATTAATACTTGTTCTTAAACATTTATTTTTCTTTTACAGGTTCAACACTGACCTTGATATTCCTGCAGTTGCAAATGTTGTAATTTACAGCTGAATCTATCTGATGCTAGCAGTACACCACCATTGCATGGGTAAGTATAGGTTATAAACATTGCCTGACATCAATTTTACTTTATGTATGTGCATAGGATGAAATTTGTACCCCTTAGGTGGTCGCCATGTGTGTATACATTGCTTCTTGACCAGAGTGGTAGCATATTATGCACTCCTACATCTACCTACATCCACAGCAACTGGTGTTTTTCCCTCTGACTCCTCACGTGTGATGTGGTGACCTTGCCAGTGGTAGAACATTTGCTCCTAGCCCTTGGTGTTCCTGTTGCAACTGCTTTCGCAGGATGATATTGTGTAGGATAGCAAAGATTGTGATAACTTCGACACAAGTACTGGGATTGTACTGTAGAGTACCCCCTGATTTATCTGGGCACCAAAAAAGTGACTTCAGCAGCCCGCACACACTCTCTGTGATACCTCTTGTCTGAACATGTGCCTCATTATAGCATTCCTCTATGGGTATGTGTGCATTTCTAATGAGCATCTTCAGCCATGGTTCGACTGCATCCCCAGCATCCCTCAGTAAATGGCCTTTTGTGATATCACTCTCTGGAAACCTGTGACAGAGCTGTGAGTTTTGGTTTACTATCAGAAGGTAGAAAATCAAAATAATTTTCCAACTTTTCATTGAACCAGTTTGCAAGAATTAGTAATAACTACCAAACTTTTCAAAATGGTAACACAGAATTGACATTTGAACACTGGAAGTTCCAGTGTCGAACATCCATGTTACTGGTAACACTTTTTCAAGGGGGCAAGCCCTCCTGCACCTCTTGCATATTATATATTCCAACTTTGAGATCACACTACTGTAAGAAAAGGGTGCATGCCCCAATCCCCACTGTTAACAGAACACTGATTCCAGATTAGCAATACACATTGCCATTCACTAATGTGGAGTTGAATATTTTCTGGATTGGCATTATGAAAACTTGAAAACAGCCTTTCGGCCTTCCAAGCTTCGCATAAGTACCTATCTAAATTTTGATAGTAAACCATGAGTTGTGCCAGCTATGGGAGTCTTGGCAACTGCTGGATTTGCCAGCATGCACATTCAGGATAATTCCCTTAGCATTATACACAACCTAGCAGTTAATGGAGTAGAACCCCTTTCTGTTGAGGTATACCCTTCCCTGTTCCCCAGGTGGTGCTTTGCATGCAGTCTATGGCACACAAGACTTCAGGAAACTGTGCTATGGGGTAGAAATCCTAGATAGTTCTAGTTCTGTCCTCAGAGTTAAGGGGAGCATATATGTAGCCATTGGCATGCTGTAGCATAGCATTCAGGAACTGGTGTAGGATCTTGGATGCTGATACTTTGACACCTCAAAAATGTCCTCTGTGGGTCTCTGAAATGTTCCTGTAGCTAATATTCTAAGTGCTACATGTATCTTGGTCTCCACAGGTATTGGCTTGCCTTTGATCTCAGGTGAGGATGACAGGGGTTGCACAATTCCTGGAGTTTGTTGCTATCCACCCTCTAGAACTCTGCTATTTCCACCTCATGCAGATCATGAAATGTTAACTGGGGTCTAAATACCCTTCTCCTCCTTCTTCCCCAAGGTCTATCATCATCATCATCATAAGCATAGACTTGAACCTATTGTACATACACATGCAGTAGAGCAGCAGCTGCCCTAACATTACATACATAACACATAGGTTTCAGAATACAAGATAAAAGGCTATACTAAGTATACATGATTGCTTTGTATCTTGTTGAATAGTTCTACCATCTTGCATTGGTTGATTAGCATATAATTCAGCTTCTTATTCAGTAATTAGCATATCACAATGTTTACCACATCATGTAGAGCCACTTACAAAACGCAAATTAGCATTCTACATGATTTTTAGTGAGCTGTATAGGGTTTATGGAATACTACCCTTCATCTCAGCCACCAACCACTAACTAGGCATATGTGTTTTAATGAATACTGGTACGGTATTGTATCTGTGCTATAGAAAAATCCGAATGTGGGGTAGTACTTGTGATATCAGTGAATACAACACAGCAACGTGACCATAGTTTCTCTTTACTGAAACAAAATACATGAGCTTTGCTATCAAACTTAATTCATTACATCCGAATGATCCCTCCAGGTGCATCAGCAGTTAACTCCTACTGACGCCTGTAGGCATCAAATATTGCTTGTTCATAGTTGCATCAATAATTCCAAAACCATGCTATGTACAAGATTTTAAAAGATTTAATTTTAAAGCTTATGGAATGGCAAACTCAACTGCATTAATATTTGACCTCTGTCTGGTGCAGGTAAATAGACATTAACTGTTGTTTTTATATTAATTTATATAGATATCATTTTCACATTTTTAAATATTTCAACAACCAAGTAACAGAATGCCTTAACCTCTTATGAAAGCTCTCCGCTAGATGAATAAAATGCTGCTGACAGTATGTGAGTAACCTGAGTGGTTGCTGAGATAGTGTAAGTTGTTTACAAAATATTACAAATGTAGTTGTTACTGTGTTTATTGTGACTTGTAAAATTCTGTTTACAACCTAGAACCTAAGGAATACTACCACTATAAAAATAGTTTGTGTTGAAGAATTTGGCATTTATACTTCTTTCATAACCCCTATGGTTCCAGAGATATGAACATTTGTTTGAAATATGAGGAAGTAATTTGCTTCTGTCAAAGGGTTAGGCTCTGCCCATTGGAAGTTACAGTACAAACTTCCTGAGCTCCATTGGAGAGAATGAGTTAAATTAAGTAATTTTCTGACATACAAAACTTTCTTTTGTCATTGTACATAAAGGAGATAAGGCATAAAAAAGGCAGGTCATGTTTTTTCATCCTGATGGACTTCTTTGAAAGAGTGACCAGGGCAATGGATGACAATAGTGTACACCTCCCAGTAAGATAGTTTTCAAACCATGAAAGAGAACAGATGTGAAGTCCAAGAACAGAAAGTCTTTGAATGAGTAAAGTATGGGAGACTGTGTTGAAAAGGTTGAGGAAGACAGTTGCTACTAGATTAACTTTAGTTCTGAATTGATTTATGGAAGATGTGAAGCTAAGGAGGGATGAGGTGTATTGGTTATAGACATTTTCTGTCCAGAATAAACTTAAAGAGTTGGGAATGTATGCATTTCTCTAATATTTTAGATAAGGGAGATGGCAAATGGTCTGTAGCTGGAGACATCGGTAAAATTGCATCCTTGAGCAGTGGAAGAATATAAGATTTCTTCCATAGGGCTGGAACATACTTTTCTTTTAGGTTCATAGGTTCATACTAGGCTATCTGCCCTAGGGCATTTATAAGCCTAGCCAGAGTGTGTTTGGCTTTCGCCACCCATTTTAAATTAATTTTGCTATGCCCTTTTTCGAGGTTAGTATACTGTGCCTCTGTCTAACAGTGACACAGAAGTGATACCAGGGGTAAACCTATGATCTCCCATCCACTCATCAAGATTCCTCTTGAAGAGAGTCAATGAGGGACTCTGCCTAACCTGAACTGGGATTTTATTCCAGAGTGAAGGAGCCTCTAGGTTATGAATCTGTCCCTCCAGCATGTCCTATTTATTTCAGTGCTGAGGTTCAAGTCTCTTGAGCGCGTGGCTCGATGGGATTTGGATTTTCTGAGGTGCAGCATGTCCATTAATTCCGGGTTGGACATTGCTTTATATGTCAGGCACAGATCGCCTCTGAGCAGGCGGTATGCCACTGAGTAGAGCTGGACTTTCTTTAACCGGGCAGCATATGGCATCTGTTTGAGCCCTTTGATCCTCTTGGTGAGGTACTTTTGGGGTCTTTCCAGTTGCTACAGGTGTCTGGTAAGGTACATCTCAAAAGGGGCATTGTACTCAATTATGGGCCTGATGAGGGATGAGTAAAGAGGTACAATGACCTGCCCTGATCTAGATGTGAATCCCATCATGATTAGGTGGGCTATATAAAATGTTTTTCTAGCCACTTTGGCCACGTGGTTGTCAAATGAGAGATTGCTATCAACTTGGGTCCCCAGGTCCCTAACTACTTCTTCTGTACTTAATGGATTACCACCTATGTGGTAATTTGTGGGCACTTTGTTTTGCCAAAGGGGATGACTATACACTTTTTGGCATTTAGCTTGAGGCCATGGCTCTGGCACCAGTTGTCTGTTTCTATGAGGCCCTTTTGGAGGATGCTTGTGTCGGCTGGAGAGTCGATTATGGCGCCCAGTTTGAAGTCATCTGCGAACTTGGTCAGCCACAGTCCTTCCGTGTTGGCCTGTACCTCCAAGAAATATATACCGAATAAGAGAGGTCCCAGGACTGAGCCTTGTGGGACGCCACTTGTAACTGGTTTGGAGTCTGACATGGCTCCAGCAATTCTAACCATGTGGGTTCTGTCCTTGAGCCAGTTTGCAACCCATCTAGTGACATAGGGGTTTATATTTAAGCTGGTGAGCTTATCTATAATGCCCGAGTGGGGTATTGTATCGAAGGCTTTGCGAGGTCCAGGTAGGCTGTGTGGACCACCTTCCCTTGTCAATGGCCTTGGTGACTCTTTCAAAGAAATCAACCAGGTTTAAGAGGCAGGATCTGCCCTTAACAAAGCCGAACTGGGTAGGATCCAGTGTCTGTAGGTCCCCAATATATTTATTTATGAGGTCCATGATGATAAAATGCATAAATATATATTACACAAGTCAATCATGCCATACATATTCTACTTAAGTACATTTTCAGGTAACAGTATGCAGATGTCTACCATTAATACTTGTTCTTAAACATTTATTTTTCTTTTACAGGTTCAACACTGACCTTGATATTCCTGCAGTTGCAAATGTTGTAATTTACAGCTGAATCTATCTGATGCTAGCAGTACACCACCATTGCATGGGTAAGTATAGGTTATAAACATTGCCTGACATCAATTTTACTTTATGTATGTGCATAGGATGAAATTTGTACCCCTTAGGTGGTCGCCATGTGTGTATACATTGCTTGACCAGAGTGGTAGCATATTATGCACTCCTACATCTACCTACATCCACAGCAACTGGTGTTTTTCCCTCTGACTCCTCACGTGTGATGTGGTGACCTTGCCAGTGGTAGAACATTTGCTCCTAGCCCTTGGTGTTCCTGTTGCAACTGCTTTCGAGGATGATATTGTGTAGGATAGCAAAGATTGTGATAACTTCGACACAAGTACTGGGATTGTACTGTAGAGTACCCCTGATTTATCTGGGCACCAAAAGTGACTTCAGCAGCCCGCACACTCTCTGTGATACCTCTTGTCTGAACATGTGCCTCATTATAGCATTCCTCTATGGGTATGTGTGCATTTCTAATGAGCATCTTCAGCCATGGTTCGACTGCATCCCCAGCATCCCTCAGTAAATGGCCTTTTGTGATATCACTCTCTGGAAACCTGTGACAGAGCTGTGAGTTTTGGTTTACTATCAGAAGGTAGAAAATCAAAATAATTTTCCAACTTTTCATTGAACCAGTTTGCAAGAATTAGTAATAACTACCAAACTTTTCAAAATGGTAACACAGAATTGACATTTGAACACTGGAAGTTCCAGTGTCGAACATCCATGTTACTGGTAACACTTTTTCAAGGGGGCAAGCCCTCCTGCACCTCTTGCATATTATATATTCCAACTTTGAGATCACACTACAGTAAGAAAAAGGTGTATGCCCCAATCCCCACTGTTAACAGAACACTGATTCCACATTAGGAATGCACATTGCCATTCACTAATGTGGAGTTGAACATTTTCTGGATTGGCATTATGAAAACTTGAAAACAGCCTTTCGGCCTTCCAAGCTTTGCATAAGTACCTATCTAAATTTTGATAGTAAACCATGAGTTGTGCCAGCTATGGGAGTCTTGGCAACTGCTGGAATTGCCAGCATGCACATTCAGGATAATTCCCTTAGCATTATGCACAACCTGGCAGTTAATGGAGTAGTACCCCTTTCTGTTGATTTATACCCTTCCCTGTTCCCCAGGTGGTGCTTTGCATGCAGTCTATGGCACACAAGACTTCAGGAAACTGTGCTATGGGGTAGAAATCCTAGATAGTTCTAGTTCTGTCCTCAGAGTTAAGGGGAGCATATATGTAGCCATTGGCATGCTGTAGCATAGCATTCAGGAACTGGTGTAGGATCTTGGATGCTGATACTTTGACACCTCAAAAATGTCCTCTGTGGGTCTCTGAAATGTTCCTGTAGCTAATATTCTAAGTGCTACATGTATCTTGGTCTCCACAGGTATTGGCTTGCCTTTGATCTCAGGTGAGGATGACAGGGGTTGCACAATTCCTGGAGTTTGTTGCTATCCACCCTCTAGAACTCTGCTATTTCCACCTCATGCAGATCATGAAATGTTAACTGGGGTCTAAATACCCTTCTCCTCCTTCTTCCCCAAGGTCTATCATCATCATCATCATAAGCATAGACTTGAACCTATTGTACATACACATGCAGTAGAGCAGCAGCTGCCCCTAACATTACATACATAACACATAGGTTTCAGAATACAAGATAAAAGGCTATACTAAGTATACATGATTGCTTTGTATCTTGTTGAATAGTTCTACCATCTTGCATTGGTTGATTAGCATATAATTCAGCTTCTTATTCAGTAATTAGCATATCACAATGTTTACCACATCATGTAGAGCCACTTACAAAACGCAAATTAGCATTCTACATGATTTTTAGTGAGCTGTATAGGGTTTATGGAATACTACCCTTCATCTCAGCCACCAACCACTAACTAGGCATATGTGTTTTAATGAATACTGGTACGGTATTGTATCTGTGCTATAGAAAAATCCGAATGTGGGGTAGTACTTGTGATATCAGTGAATACAACACAGCAACGTGACCATAGTTTCTCTTTACTGAAACAAAATACATGAGCTTTGCTATCAAACTTAATTCATTACATCCGAATGATCCCTCCAGGTGCATCAGCAGTTAACTCCTACTGACGCCTGTAGGCATCAAATATTGCTTGTTCATAGTTGCATCAATAATTCCAAAACCATGCTATGTACAAGATTTTAAAAGATTTAATTTTAAAGCTTATGGAATGGCAAACTCAACTGCATTAATATTTGACCTCTGTCTGGTGCAGGTAAATAGACATTAACTGTTGTTTTTATATTAATTTATATAGATATCATTTTCACATTTTTAAATATTTCAACAACCAAGTAACAGAATGCCTTAACCTCTTATGAAAGCTCTCCGCTAGATGAATAAAATGCTGCTGACAGTATGTGAGTAACCTGAGTGGTTGCTGAGATAGTGTAAGTTGTTTACAAAATATTACAAATGTAGTTGTTACTGTGTTTATTGTGACTTGTAAAATTCTGTTTACAACCTAGAACCTAAGGAATACTACCACTATAAAAATAGTTTGTGTTGAAGAATTTGGCATTTATACTTCTTTCATAACCCCTATGGTTCCAGAGATATGAACATTTGTTTGAAATATGAGGAAGTAATTTGCTTCTGTCAAAGGGTTAGGCTCTGCCCATTGGAAGTTACAGTACAAACTTCCTGAGCTCCATTGGAGAGAATGAGTTAAATTAAGTAATTTTCTGACATACAAAACTTTCTTTTGTCATTGTACATAAAGGAGATAAGGCATAAAAAAGGCAGGTCATGTTTTTTCATCCTGATGGACTTCTTTGAAAGAGTGACCAGGGCAATGGATGACAATAGTGTACACCTCCCAGTAAGATAGTTTTCAAACCATGAAAGAGAACAGATGTGAAGTCCAAGAACAGAAAGTCTTTGAATGAGTAAAGTATGGGAGACTGTGTTGAAAAGGTTGAGGAAGACAGTTGCTACTAGATTAACTTTAGTTCTGAATTGATTTATGGAAGATGTGAAGCTAAGGAGGGATGAGGTGTATTGGTTATAGACATTTTCTGTCCAGAATAAACTTAAAGAGTTGGGAATGTATGCATTTCTCTAATATTTTAGATAAGGGAGATGGCAAATGGTCTGTAGCTGGAGACATCGGTAAAATTGCATCCTTGAGCAGTGGAAGAATATAAGATTTCTTCCATAGGGCTGGAACATACTTTTCTTTTAGGTTCATAGGTTCATACTAGGCTATCTGCCCTAGGGCATTTATAAGCCTAGCCAGAGTGTGTTTGGCTTTCGCCACCCATTTTAAATTAATTTTGCTATGCCCTTTTTCGAGGTTAGTATACTGTGCCTCTGTCTAACAGTGACACAGAAGTGATACCCGGGGTAAACCTATGATCTCCCATCCACTCATCAAGATTCCTCTTGAAGAGAGTCAATGAGGGACTCTGCCTAACCTGGACTGGGATTTTATTCCAGAGTGAAGGGAGCCTCTAGGTTATGAATCTGTCCCTCCAGCATGTCCTATTTATTTCAGTGCTGAGGTTCAAGTCTCTTGAGCGCGTGGCTCGATGGGATTTGGATTTTCTGAGGTGCAGCATGTCCATTAATTCCGGGTTGGACATTGCTTTATATGTCAGGCACAGATCGCCTCTGAGCAGGCGGTATGCCACTGAGTAGAGCTGGACTTTCTTTAACCGGGCAGCATATGGCATCTGTTTGAGCCCTTTGATCCTCTTGGTGAGGTACTTTTGGGGTCTTTCCAGTTGCTACAGGTGTCTGGTAAGGTACATCTCAAAAGGGGCATTGTACTCAATTATGGGCCTGATGAGGGATGAGTAAAGAGGCACAATGACCTCCCCTGATCTAGATGTGAATCCCATCATGATTAGGTGGGCTATATAAAATGTTTTTCTAGCCACTTTGGCCACGTGGTTGTCAAATGAGAGATTGCTATCAACTTGGGTCCCCAGGTCCCTAACTACTTCTTCTGTACTTAATGGATTACCACCTATGTGGTAATTTGTGGGCACTTTGTTTTTGCCAAAGGGGATGACTATACACTTTTTGGCATTTAGCTTGAGGCCATGGCTCTGGCACCAGTTGTCTGTTTCTATGAGGCCCTTTTGGAGGATGCTTGTGTCGGCTGGAGAGTCGATTATGGCGCCCAGTTTGAAGTCATCTGCGAACTTGGTCAGCCACAGTCCTTCCGTGTTGGCCTGTACCTCCAAGAAATATATACCGAATAAGAGAGGTCCCAGGACTGAGCCTTGTGGGACGCCACTTGTAACTGGTTTGGAGTCTGACATGGCTCCAGCAATTCTAACCATGTGGGTTCTGTCCTTGAGCCAGTTTGCAACCCATCTAGTGACATAGGGGTTTATATTTAAGCTGGTGAGCTTATCTATAATGCCCGAGTGGGGTATTGTATCGAAGGCTTTTGCGAGGTCCAGGTAGGCTGTGTGGACCACCTTCCCCTTGTCAATGGCCTTGGTGACTCTTTCAAAGAAATCAACCAGGTTTAAGAGGCAGGATCTGCCCTTAACAAAGCCGAACTGGGTAGGATCCAGTGTCTGTAGGTCCCCAATATATTTATTTATGAGGTCCATGATGATCCTTTCCATAGCTTTGCAGACCAAGCTAGTCAGGCTTGTGGGGCGATAGTTTCCAGGATCCGTTGAGGCACCACCTTTGTGGAGAGGGACCACTGTTGCTGTACGCCACTCTTTGGGTAGATATCCTGTAGTAAGGCTGAGATTGAACAATAGTTTTATGTTTGGGTTTAGCTCTTTTATAGAGCAGTTTATCAGTATGGGGATTGATAGAGCTAGAACATCAGCTGTAATTGTTAGATATTCTGAGCAGACTTTATTTTGGGTAATAGTGGTGGGTTTTAGCTGTCTAAGTAGCTTTTTTTTTCCAAATATTTTATTGATTTTCAAAAAGACAAAACATAATTTTGTAAGTAACTTTTTGATAGAAGAGGTGGAGACTGTGTTAAAAGAAAATTCATTAAGGGATTTTGCTTGGTTGTGACTTTGGTACCATCACGGGTGGAGTTTTGCAGGAGAGTGGAAACTGCCTGTATGAAATGTTGAATAAATTTAGAGGTAATGCATTCTGTATCGCTATGGAGAGAATTATAAAGTTGACTAGTATGTCCTGGATGCAAAAGCTGGTTAATAGAAGACCAGAAGAGTTTATGGATTTTTACACTGGTACTTTGATAATTTGTATAGTAAGCTTTCTTATCTTATTTGATTTTTATTTAGTTAAGTTTCTGAGGTGCTTAAGTGCCTAAGATTTGTAGGTGTGAGTTAATTTTCCAGTCATTCCAGGCCTTGTCCCATTCTTTCATTATTTATTTTGCCTGCACGGCCAGGGAGTTGGGTTTTATTTGATTCATTTTTTTCTGACAGGGAATGGATATTTAAGGCATCCAGGAAGGTTAAATTTAGTGGATTTACTGAAGGCTGTGCATCAGGCCTGGCAAGCCGGTATGTAAAAATCAACTGCCAATCATTAGCGCACCGGAGTTTTGCTGTGGCGACCCCTAACCTGGAAAAGCCGAAAGACACAGACAGACAAACAAACTATATGTACAGATTTCCAATCAAAGAGTTTTAATTTTGAGATGATAGTTTCCTTATGGAAGCTGGTAAGATTTCAGGTTTGGCTGTATCGATGTAGTCTTAGTGTGGTGGTGTGGTTTCTAACTATGAATACAGGTAGGCGGTCACTGAGGGTGTCAATGAGAGAGAGACACTGGTGATAATATTATGTGGTGAGTTGGTCAGAATCCAGCTGATGGTAGAGTTTCTGTTGTTGTTTTTTTATATCCAGTAGGAGTGGAGATTACTTTGGTCTGACCATAGAGGTTTATGTTGGGAATTGCTATTGATTGTTAGACAGTCGATGTTGAGGTCTCGTAAAATAATTGTTCTGTATGGGCTGTTAGTTGTAACCCAGTACAAGAAATTCTGCTATTTCAATATTGTTGCATATACCTTTAATAAATAAATAAAAAATATACTGCTTGTTTAGTTTGAGAGAAGAGATGAGAGCTTCTTCTGCCTTGTGTTGTTGAGGAGGGGAGCACAGATACAAGATTATTTCTAAATTGTTTTGGTAGATAATAGCCACTCTGCTCCTTTTTTGTCTTAGACTATCTAATCTTAGAATGTTGTAGCTTGAATGGAGGGTTTCTTCATTGTTTGCTTCTTGTTTTAGTCAAGTTTTCTGTGGCTACTATGATATTTGGTGAATGTTGGACTACACAAGCAAGGAATTTTATGGTTTTATTATATATGCTACTTAGGCTAATCATATAAAGGTTTAGCCCTGACGAATTTGTTGATTTTTGGCATTTGTTGATGGTAGGATTTTGGGAGGGTGTAGCATGATTTAGTGGTGATGCTCTTAGACCTGGGTTTGGGCGTATACCACCGCAGAAAAATAACAGCTGATTTGATAGGTGGTGTGGGAGGAAAAAACTTTCATTTAGTTTTAAGACAGAGGTCTATTTTGTTGAATTTAGAGTTTTGACGTTAGTACATTATTTTGTAGAGATAAAAGGCAGTAGGGTTGATTAAGGTAGCAGCTATGGAAAAATGGCAGTGTGAGGTGTTGCAGTTATCTGTGACTGTATCTGAATAGGGTACTTGAAAAGTGGTTGATGGGAGATGTAGGGATGTTGAGTGTACTAGTAGGAAGAGTGGCAGGAGTAAGAAGAAAAAAGTATAAAGCGTATTGTATTTTGAGGTTAGGGAGAAGTATTACAAGGTGTCTATAAGGGAGCAGTTGTTATATGATGAATGGCAGAGAGGAGTTAAAGCTCCAAAGGTGCCATTAATGATAAAGAAAGGGTTAGAGAGAGAGAGAGTGTTGCTAAAAATATGCTATTAAGGAGGGAAGACAGGGTGACAATAATTTGATAGAGTCGCTTGAATATAACTGTTGGGGAAATGAAATAGGAGGATAGGTATAGAATATGAAGGCTGCTGTGTTTGTAGTTATAGAGGTATGGTGAAGAGTACAGAAGGGAGAGTGTTTAGTAAGAGCAGAAGTCATTTATGAGAAGGGAGAATTTGATTGGGCTCTTCAAAGGATTTGGAGGTAAAAAAAGGACTGGTAAGAAAATAGTAAAACAAACCTCATTGCTGTTTATATTCAAGTGTAACCTGGATCTGTGGTTGATAAATAAGAAATTTACACCAGGGTTGCTCATCTTTCCCCTACCCTACTAATAGGCAGAGACAGCTACTAAATAATATATGCCTTGCTTGGGGCCATTATAAATATCTATTGTATCAACCCAGTCATTATTACTATATTTTATATGAATCTAGTCCACGATGAGAGAAAGGTAATCAAAACACTAAAAGGGATAGAAATTTGGCCTAGCTTAAATTATGAGCACACAGACCTAGGTAACTTACATAACTGTTTCTCACATTCTGCTCTAACTTTAAGGTATTCTTTGGGGTGTTATTCTGGACAAGTCTTGGTCCTTATATTTGCAAGTGCATTATGCTGAGTTGCAGCTGACATAAGATCTCTCACTTTACCTTCTTCTCCACTTTTTCTTTCATTACTTCCACCACTAATTTCATAGTTAATTGCTTAAACTCACCACTTCCTATGTCATTCACTTCCATGTCTTATATTATTCATAGAATCATAGGATCATAGGAGGTTACTAGGTTAATGGCCCTGGGGCCCTTACAAGCCTAGCCAAGAGTTTATCCCCAAAAAAGAAACCTCAGTCAGCACCTGTTGCTGCTGTCACTGAGGGCCATAGGTGAAACCCCTGGGAGAAATTTGTGGTTTCCCATCCACTCATCAAGGTTGCGCTTGAAGATGGTCAGCAATGTATCCTGTTTGATGTGTATGGGAAGTCTATTCCAGAGACGGGGCAGCCTCTGAGACACAAACCTGTCTCTTCAGCAGGTTTTGTTAATGTTGCATATTAAATTTGGGCCTTTTGAGCAGGTAATGCATGAGGAGTTAGACTTATGGATATGGAGCATCTCTGGTAGGGCAAGGTCTGAGATTGCCTTGTAGACGAGACACAGATCACCTCTGAGCAATCTGTATGATACCAAGTAGAGTGATAGCGATTTAAGCCTGTCCACATAGGACAGGTGTTGGAGGTCATGGATTCTCTTTGTGAGGTATTTATGTGGCCTTTCTAGCTGGTGCAGGTGTTTGGAGAGGTGAATACCAAACGGGATATTGTACTCAATTATTGGCCTAATGAGGGAGGAGTACAGAGAGGTAATAACCTCCTTTTTCCTGGATGCAATCCCTTTACTTATTAGATGAACTAAGTAAAAGGCTTTTCTGATCACTGTCGCTGCATGATGGTTGAATGTAAGATTTTTGTCAACCTGTGTACCCCAGTCTCTCACCACAGGTTGTGTGCTAAGGGGGTTGCTGCTGATGTGGTAATCAGTAGGGGCCATGTTTTTGCCAAATGGTATTGTAATACTTTTTTTGCATTTAACTTAAGGCTATGACTTTGACACTAGTTATTTGTTGCTGTGAGACCCTCTTGTAGTATGTTAACATCATTTGCAGAGTCAATGACAGCACCCAACATACAGTCATCCACAAACTTGGTCAGCCACAGGCCTTTTGTCTTTGCCCGGACCTCTGAGAAATAGATGCCAAACAGTGGGGGTCCCAGGACATATCCCTGGGGAACACCACTAGTGGCAGGTCTGCTGTTGGAGGTAGAGGTGTCTATTTTCATCTTGTGGGTTTTATCATGAGCCAGTTGGCCACCTAGCTGATGAGATAGGGATTTACACCAAGTTGCATTAGCTTTTCAATGTTGCCTGAGTGGGGGATGGAGTCAAAGATTTTAGCCAAGTCAAGGTAAGCTGCATGTAATGACTTTCCCTTATCCAGGGCCCTGGTGACAGTCTCAGAGAAGTCAACCAGGTTGAACAGGCAAGATCTACCCATGACAAGCCTGAACTGGGTGGGGTCAAGTGCTTGGAGATTGCCTATGTCCTTGTTTATGAGATCCATAATAATATGCTCCATGGCTTTACAGACTTGTCAAGCTAATGGGGTGATAGTGTCCAAGGTCAGTAGTGGCACCATCTTTGTGCAAAGGGATGACAATGGCAGTTCTCCACTCTGCTAGAATGAAGCCTATACTTAGGCTGTGCTTGGATAGGGCACACATTGGTGAGGCTAGTTCTTGCTGGAGATGGTGCAGAATACAGCCTGGGATACTATCAGGTCCCATAGAGGCTGTGTGGTTTGCCATGGATAGGGTATTTAACACTTGATCTACGGAGATGTGAGGTGCGGGACAAGTATCAGGGATGTCGAATGGGTCTTTGGGGGGAGGGGAGTGAAGCTTGCACTGAACCTATCTGCTAGCAGGTTGGCTAAGTCAACAAAATCAGTGTAAGTGGTACCATTAAGTACTAATTCGGAACAAACCTGGGCTTTACCATGGTGGTTCCTGATGTAACTGAAGAAGACTTTGTGGTTTTCCTTTCATTTGGAGGCTGGTTGTGGTCCATAATTGGCTTTGGAGGTTTTCACTAGTGTTGAGGCTAATGAGAGAGTTTTGCCAATTGGGAATTTGTGCCTTTTTACCCTTGGAGAACAGTTTTTTCCTTTTGTTGTAAAGCCTGTTGATAAAGGATGTCCACCAGATAGGTTTGTATTTCCTTGAGGTTTTAGTTCTGTTAGGTATGGCTGAGTCCAGGTGCTTGCATACTGCATTGGTGTACTCTTCAACATAGTTGTCTGCATCCTCTGAGGGGGCCGTTGGTGTGAAGCTACTGATACTCTCCCTTAGGAGGTTGTAGTCAGCTTTTGAGAAGGTTTTTAGCCTGGTTATGGCTGGGGGGGTGGGCAGGATAGAAATTTTAAATGAAATAGACTGATGATCGATCTCACCAGGGAAGAACTTACTATGGGAATGGTGCAGCAGTCACCCATGTTGGTGAGAACCAAGTCCAGAATGTTATCTACCCTTGTGGGGGATGAGATGAGCTGGTCTACTGTGTTAGAACTGATGAAGTCAAGGAATCATTGGGTGAGTGCATTAGCGCAGGAATAGTTCTCCCAGTCTATGGTGGTGCAGTTGAAGTTACCAAGGACCAGGATGTTAGGAGGTACCTTGATGGAGTCACGTAGGTCCTGGTAGAAGGAGTGGGTGTCCTGAGTCATGGAGGGGGGTCTATAGCTGGCTATAACTTGGATGGATGTCTTGCCAACTCTCAGTTGCACCTGGAGTAGTTCTAGTGTGTCATGCTGGCAAAGCAGTCTGGAGGTGTGCTTGTCTTTAGTAAAGATAGAGACTCCACCACCCTTAGTATTCCCAGCCTCATTTTGAGGTCAGAATGAGTCAAATGAGGTATAGCCTGGTAAGGCAAGGGTGCTCTTCACAGCCTTGAATCAAGTTTCCGTGGCTGCACAGATGTCAGCATCGTCCAGTGTGAGGAGACCCTCCAGTGAATGCATTTTCATGTTAAGGCTCCTAGCATTAAGCAGCATGACCTTCGATTTGCTTTTTGACAGATCTTTTATGCTGGAAGATTTGTCTTTGGGACATGGCCTAAAAAAGGCACAGTGGGGGAGGCAAGAGCCTTGGCCAGAATCTGGAATCCCAGGGATGACAGGTTGAGGCCATCTCTGGAAAGCCTCAAGGCCTGTCAACCATGTCCTCCCAGGCAGACAGACACTGGATCCCCTTAGAATGACATCAGAAACTAAGCTAATTGTTGAAGTCAATTATTTTTTGTTGGTATTGTGGTATCATTCTTGGTGAAGGTAGGATGCTGCTTAGGGCTAGGGTCATACCTGCATGGGACACATACTCTGAGAGCTCAATCATGTCTCTCTTAATAAAGTCCAGAGATGTACATCTCAAGTCATTCAAACCAACGTGGGCAATGAATCATACTTCTACCTGTTGTGGAGAGACTTAAGTGGATGCATGATGTGGCGAATTCTGGAACCTGACAGACAATTGACCCTGACCTTCTCCTTGTCGAGCCTGGTGAGGGAGACATTGGTGTGTCTCACAATTTAGTTGCCAATGACTAGTATGTTTGGTTTATTGTTATGCCTTATGAGCTGTGTTGGTTTATTGTAATGCCTTATGGCCAGTGTTTGTCAGACGCTGGTGTGTTGTCTGCTGTGCGTGCTGTTTTTGGTGTTGTATGTGGAATGTTTGTGTGTGTGTTTTGGAGGTCTCTGCTGTTTAGGTAAGTTCCTATTGAGAACCTCTGACTAGGTGGGTGGGTGTGGTGCTTGGCTATGTGATGTAGGTGGTGTGGTGTTTGTGCTAGCAATCTCCTCTTTGTCAGTAGTACTGACTGTGGAGTGAGAGAGCATGGATTCCAGGTTACTGATGCAGATGCATTTCTTGCAAGTAAAATAATTATATACTAGGAGTAGAGGGCTATCAATGAACATGAGGCAGTTGCTACACTGTCTCAGTATGCCCATGTCAACCAGGCTGGCAGGAGAAACTAATGGGAATTGTCCAGGCATAGTGTTCTGAAAACTTGGACAGACTTATAGAGAGAGGGAGAGAGGGTTTTGATAAGGGTTTGTCCACAAGTGTGTAGACCATAAAAACCTTCTTAAATGTAAAATGAACCTATAATAATTTTCTTGGGTGGCGAAAGCCAGGGTACCTTTTTGGCTAGGCTTGTATAGGCCCTAGGGCCAATAGCCTAGTACCTACCTATGAACCTATAACTGGCCTGAAATCCAAGTGCTAAAACCAAAACTATTTAAAATCATTATCCTTTATTCCATACATCTACATGACTGAAAAAAGTCACATTTTTATTTTTACCTTTGAAATATCTTACATGCACATCTACATACTTTTTCCTATTGATTTGCTGTCAGAGCTGGGGATTGCTGGAGGAAGGATCATTGTGTGGTTTCCTATTGACGGACTAGTTTAAAACTGTTAATTTCACCTGTATATAAGCTTCACACTTCTGTGTTTTTTGGGCTCAATCAATCAGAACTGCTCTGTGACTGGCATCCTTTGCCAGAAGTCCAGAGTGTTTCTGCTTGAATCCAAGCCATCCAAAGCTAAGAACAAGAATTTAAGCTTTTTTTGAGTTTGGTCTGCACTTTGTTATCTTTATTTTGCTGTTTTGCTACATTACTTTGTGACTTTTTGACTGCTCTTACTGTTTGTGTCTGCTTATTACCTGCACTTGTTTTGCATTAAAAAATTGCTTAGATTAGCATAGACTAGATCCAGACTTGCTGAATATAGCTTTTTTATACACTTGAACTCAAATCCAGCCATCTTACATTAAGTAGGGCACCCCTGAACCCTTGTGGCAGAAGAGTGTGGATATAACCTTGCCTGAGCTGGGGATTGCTGGAGAAAGGATCATTGTGTGATTTCCAATTGGCAGACTAGTTTAAAAATGTTTAATTTTTCCTGTATATAAGCCTTGTGTTTGCTCGTAGCTGTGCACAGTGCAATGGGGATTAGCCGTGCCTTGCACAGATGTAAATGCCTAGAAATACTTTTTTTTTCTCTAGACTCCAGTCAGTGAAACCCTCTCAGGCTTCCCTGCTGCTCTTTGGGGAACTCAGCTGCACATTTCAGCACTATAGGCAACTCAGCTGAGCACTGAGCAGCACTGTTCACCTCTTCATTCCTGACCTTCTATAGAATTAAGTCCCCTCATTAATCCCAGAGAAAATGCTGATCTAATTTGCTCTCTCACAAACTAGTACTTAGGAATTACTTGCTACTATAGACAGTTTCCCAACATTTCTCCAGCTGGTCTGATTGACTTGGGCATCCTGAGGCAACATAGCAATTGCCTCATATATACTGACAACCACTTGTTCCTAAAGCAAACAAATGCAGCATGTGAGAGATGCAACTATACTATGAAACTGGAATCAGTCCTCTCATGTAACAATAAATAAGACATTAAACAGGCTGTCAGGACACACACCTCTCTTACACAAGATAAAGTCAAGACACATAAACCCACATACTCAGAGTTACTCACCAAGAGCCTACCAAAAGACCAGAGACCTCTCAAGTGTAAACAACCCACACATGCTGGTACACAAACAGAATCCACCACTACACATAACAACATGCATATCAGTGTCTCAGCAATTAAGCCCCTAAGGCAAAACACCTCAAAACCAAATGATCTGTTCATAGGTAACTCAATAATGAGACACACAGATGTCACCCTCACCAAGTTAGACAAGGAGAAGGTCATGTTCGTCTGCCTGTCAGGTGCCAGGATCTGTCAAGTCACACATGCACTCAAGACACTCAGCAATTACTGTTATGACTCTGTCATAGTACATGTTGGAGGGAATGACTTGAGATGTACCTCTCTGGACTATATGAAGATAGACATGAAAAAACTCTCAGATTATGTGTTCCAGGCAGGTATGCCCCTAGCCCTAAGCAGTGTTCCACCTTCACCTAGGATGATGCCACAGTACAGAAATAAAAAATGATTGATTTTAACAATTGGTTTGGCTTCTGGTGCCACTCCAAGGGGCTCCAGTATCTGTCAGCCTGCGAAGACATGGTCTACAGACCACAATACTTTGCCAGATATGGCCTTCACCTTCTCCTTAAGAGAAGTTAAGTGAGAGAACTGATTCCATTTGTTTTTAGGCTATGTCAAAACAACAAAACTTCTGAAGTAAAAACATCCACTAGATACAAACTCAAGGTCATGCTGCTTAATGCTAGGAGCCAAAACAGTAAACTGTACTCCCTGGAAGCACTCATCACCTTGGAAGGTGCTAACATCTGTGCATTCACTGAAACTTGGTTAAAGACCACAGAGAGCACCCCAGCCATAGAATGCTACAATGCCTTTCACATGTTCAGACCGAAAAACAAGCGTGAAAGAGCTAAAGATGGGGGTGTATCCATTTTTATTAAATCCAAATACACCTCAAGACTGGTGAAACAGTGTGACTCTCTTGAGCTACTCCAGGTCTAAATAACTATAGGTAAAGTTCCCTACCACATCATAGCTAGCAACAGGGCCCCATCATGAACCAGGAGAAACACACTGCCTACCTGGACTTACTAGAGTTTCTCAATACACAGCTAAGCACCTTGGTCATAGGAGATTTCAACTACCTGTGTTTTGAATGGGCGACTTAGCCGAGCACGAACACACAATTGCTCTGAGGTTCCTGGACTTTATTCAAATGTCCTGGAACAGTTAGCCTGCACCCCCACAAGGAGCTCAAATTTCCTAGATCTAGTACTCACCAACACAGGGGCATCACTGCATTGCCCTCACTGTGTTGCCCTCCCTGGTTAAGTCAGACCATAAATCTGTTTTGTTTGAAATAAAGAACAGACCTGACACCCCCACAGGAGCAAAGAAACTGAAAAAATTCTCCAAAAACAAACTATAGCCTTCTGAGCGATGGCATAAAAGATTTCAAAGCCCCTACTAGCACAGCCAATGACTCCTGTGCAGAAGAGAACATAAACACCCTATATAGCCACTTAAACAAATGCATTGACTCTGCTGTACCTGACAGGACTAAAATCAGATCCTCTCAAAAAAACAATCCACCTTGGTGGACTGCAAGTATAAATAGTATAAATAAGTTATATAACAAAAAAAAGAAACTGATATCTAAGAACAAGAGGGAACTTACTCAGCAAAGGGTGATTACCCTCCACAGCTTGAACAAGCAAATCAGAAACCTTTTAAAGTCCTCTAAAGCTAGTTATGAGACTAAATTAGCATCTCTACCTAAAGACATCATAAGGCATCTTTTGCTACATCCAAAACCTAAAAAAAGAAAGCCCAGCTGTGTGCCGAAATTATACAAGATGGCATCACTCACACTGAACCTGAAGAAATTGGCAACCTGCTAGCTGACAGATTTGGTAATAACTTCACCCCCCCCCTTGTCCCCACCAGCCACACCCCATAACATTCTTGACACCAGTTCTCTACTGAGTATCTCCAAAGAACAGTTCATACAAGTAGCCTCCAAGGCCAAACCAACAGCCTCTGTTTGACCAGACAACATCCTAGGCTGCTCACTAAACAATCTAAAACAAAACCTAGTGGAACAGCTTAGTATTCTCTTTAACCACAGCCTGAGCACTGGTTTTGTGCCCGTGGAGTGCTGAACAGCAACAGTAATCCCCTTACACAAAGGGGGTCCATCAACTTACCCTAGGAACTATAGCCCCATTAGCCTGACCAGCCTTATCTGCAAGGCCATGGAAAGAATCATCACGGACCTTATGAACCAGGACACAGGCAACCCTCAAACTCTTGATCTGACCCAGTTTTGTTTTGTTTTGATTTAGCCAAGGTGTTTGACACAATTCCCCACTCAGAGATCACTGAGAAACTCTCCCAGCTGGGGATGAACCCATACGTCACTAGATGGGTAGACAACTGGCTCACCGATAAATTGCATACTGTCAAAGTTGGGGTGTCCACTTCCACCAGCAGACCATTCACCAGTGTTGTACCACAAGGATCTGCACTGGGCTCTCTGCTGTTTGGAATCTATTTCATTGAAGTCCGGGCAAAAGTAGATGATCTGTGGCTTACCAAGTTTGCAGTAAATTGGGTGCAATCATAGAATCCTCCAATGATGTGAACATATTACAGAATGGACTGACACAGACAAATGACTGGTGCCAAAGCCATGGACTAAAACTAAATGTAAAAAAATGCCTCATTATCCCCTTTGGCAAAGAAGCAGCCCCTGCTAATTATGATATAGATAGCACCCCTCTAAGCTCAAACCCAGTGGTGTAAGACTTAGGAACATAGGTTGATAGTAATCTAAACTTTGATCACTATATGTCCATAGTGGTAAAGAAAGCCTTTTACACTGTACAGCTATTAAATAAGGGCATCGCATCCAAGACCAAGGAGGTCATATCTCCACTGCACTTGACCCTTATCAGACCACTAATTGAGTGTAATGCTCCCTTCTGTATGTACCTCACCAGACATCTGCAGCAGCGGGAAAGAATGTAGAGGTTTGTAACCAAGAGAATGCAGGGCCTCCAAAACATAACCTACATGGAAAGATTGAAAGCCCTGTCACTGCAGTCTGTATCATACAGGCTACTGAGTGATGAGCTGTGCCTGGCATACAGAGCAGTCTCTGACTCTGTCCTAATGGAAATGCTGCACATCTGCAAATCAAAGGGGACAAGAGTTACTCCCTCTAGGGATCTCAGCCTAGCCTGCGACATTAACAGAACATGTGGGAGAGACAGATATGTCTCCCAGAGATTGCCGCTGCTCTGGAATAAGCTCCCACTTCATGGGAAGCAGAGCTCCTCAATGACTCTATTTAAGCACAGCCTTGACAATTGGATGGATAACTATAAATTCACCCCCGGGGTGGCACCTATGTCCCTCAAGGACAGGGGCCTTTGGTGCTGATCATAGAATCACTCACAAACAATGACCATTTAACCATGGTCAGTTAGGGTACCAAAACAAGCTCCTCAAGGAAGAACAAACTTGCCTAGTGGACAACTGCCATTAACAGGCTTTACAATAAGAGGAAGAAATTGCTGTCTAAGAGTAAGAGGGAGTGAGCCCTCCTAAACTTGAAACACTCCCTCCTCAATTTAAACAATCAAATAAAATTTCTTGTGAAGTCCTCCAAAGCAAACTATGAGTCCAAATTAGCTTCCTCAACAAAGGGCAACCACGAAGCATTCTACAGTCACATCCATAAACTAAAATGAAAGGCCTAGATTTGTGCAGAACTGGTAGTTAATGATACCACATCACACCTCTCAACTGTACCGAATTCCTTGGTATTTATTGGTTTTGAGGGCAAAATAATGGGGTGCCTCGAATTCCCGAGTGGCCCCTTTAGTTCCCATTTTTAAATTTTTTTTTTTTTGTATTACCACTTTAAAATTTATGGCTGACATCACCACACATCACCATCCTACAGGGGCATGCATGATGACATCAGCTACAGCCTGTTGGACTCGGTCAGATATTTATTTTGAACTATTTTGGAGGGACATAGAGAATAGCAATGGCAGATGTGCATAATTTAAGTTTTGCAGAGTCCGCCCACATGTCTGCAGGTCAGGATGAGAAATGGGCTCAGCCTCCAGGTAAGAAAAAATAATTATTATCTAATATGTCCGTAATGCTGCTTAGTGGCATAGTTTTTACCCTTTCGGCCAGCATCTGATAAATGCAGCATTATAGAACAGAACTGTGTGTATTTTTTGTTTCCGTAATTTGCTGTATTTTATCTGTATAAGTCCAAACCAAACTGGAACTGCTAGTTGGCTGAACAGCTGTGTGTGTGTGCCGAACAGAACTGTGCATTCTTTTCTGCTGCAAGTCCATTTTGCTTCTGTTATAAGTCCGTAGTTTGTAGTTGCTGTATTTTATTTGTGCTTGCTGTTAGAACAGAACTGTGTTTGCTGTAAGTCTGTAGTTTGGTGTGCGTGTGAAACAGCTAGTTTGCTGAACAGAACTCTGTGTGTGTGTGTGTGTGTGTGTGTGTGTGTGTGTGTGTGTGTGTGTGTGTGTGTGTGTGTGTGTGTGTTCTAAATAGAACTGTGTATTTTTTTAGTTGCTGTATTTTATACGTACTGCTGTTAGAAGAGAACTATGTCTACTGTAAGTGCGTAGTTTTAGTTTGCTGAACAGAGCTGTGCATTTTTATTTGCTGCAAGGCAATTTCATAGTTGCAGTATTTTATATGTGCTGCCATTAGAACAGAAGGCAAGTCGATAGTGTGTGTGTGTGCATGTGTGTGTGTGTGTGTGTGTGTGTGTGTGTGTGTGTGTGTGTGTGTGTGTGTGTGTGTGTGAGAGAGAGAGTGTGTGTGTGTGTGTGTGTGTGTGTGAGAGAGAGTGTGTGTGTGTGTGTGTGTGTGTGTGTGTGAGAGAGAGTGTGTGTGTGTGTGTGTGTGTGTGTGTGTGTGTGTGTGTGTGTGTGTGTGTGTGTGTGTACCCATACCACCACTTGTGTTCAATGTTTGAAATATTTGGCTCATGCTTTTGATCTGTTCCTCTTCTGTTCCTCTTAATATTTGTGGTTTTCTAGCAAATTAGTGAGAACTGAATTCACTAAATAATGATAGCCATTTAAGTTTCAGTCTTTTTATCTTTCAGGAAATGCATGGTAATTTTGTAAAAAAACATTTTATTCTAGCAACCTTCCAAGATTATACAAGCAATGTTTAAGAATGTGTCCCTGGTTATTGGGCTTTTTTCCCCCCACAATAAATTTTGGCTTTTTCCAGATGTCTTGTGCTGCAAAGTTGAGAGAGATAGTTGAGTGTCGAGTGGATTTTACAAGAAGCAGAGAGCTTCATGGGAAGAGAAGTTTAGTGCTGCTTATGCAAAACCTGGTTGCACTGTTAACAGCACAACGGGTAATACACTTGCTTTTGATGCAGAAGGCTGTGGGTTCCACTTCCCCAGTGTATAGATGGATTGCTGATATTGTACTGTGTTGTACTTTAAAAGGCAATGGATGCTGCATTCCTGAGAATGTCCTCATTTGAAGGAGATACCGAGTAACTATGAACCAGTTGACTAACTAGTGCAATGCAAGCTTGACTGGAATTAAATCATCATCATCAACCCCCTTTTTCTGCTTTTGTACATGGGGTCTGCTGTTGCTTGTCTGCTTTCAACATCTCACTCGATTCAATGCAGTTAATTTTAATTTTATAAAAGACAATTGTATTTTAGTTTTATACAAATTCAAAGTTTGATACACATTCAAATGTTTAAATAAAACTATTCTTGTTATGTTTTGTGTTTGATATTATGTCTGTTCTTCAACTTGTGTTTGAATTATGTTGTCCCACAATTCCACTGGAGTGGGTAGGATTACATAATTATGTATGCAAATTTTATGTTAATCTTCATACAGATTTCTATCGATTTTTCATGGGCCTTTGTCCAGATATTTGATGTTTCCAGGTTGATGTACCACATATACTGAGCCTATGGACATAGCTAACCTGTTGGCTGACAGGTTCTGTGAAAACTTCACTCCCCTGTCCCCATCACACATACCCCATGACATCCCTACCACCTGTCCCCTACCTTGTATCTGTAAAGAGCAGGTTGTTAATGGCCTCTCTAAGGCCAAAAACACAGCATCTATAGGACCTGATAACATCCCAGGTACTGTCCCACATGGGTTCCAACATGAATTAGCAACACCACTGGATATTCTTTTCAATCATAGTCTAAGCACTGGATTCTTACCAGCTGAATAGAAAACAGCCACTGTTATTCCCTTGCACAAAGGTGGTGCTTCCACTGACCCCGGGAACTATAGGTCTGTTAGCCTGACTAGCTTTATCTGCAAGGCCATGGAGCAAATCATCATGGACCTTATCAACAAAGATATAGGTAATCTCCAAACACTTGATCTTACTCAGTTTGGATTTGTCAAAAGGAGATCATGCCTGTTAAACCTGGTGAACTTCTTTGAGACAGTCAGCAAGGCCCTGGATGAGGGGAAATCTGTGTATACAGCTTACCTGGACTTAGCAAAGGCACTTGACACTACCCCCCACTCAGGTATCATAGACAAACTCATCCAAATAGGCATCAACCCTTATATCATTAGATGGGTCGCTAACTGGCTCACTCATAGAACACATATAGTCAAATAGGGGAATCTACCTCCAGCAGCAGACCTGTAACCAGTGGTGCTCCACTGGGATCAGTCTTGGGTTCTCTACTGTTTGAAATCTAATTCTTCGAAGTACAAGCCAAAACTAAAGGTCTGTGGCTGACAAAGTTTGCTGATGACTGCAAACTGGGAGTGGTCATAGAATCTCCAAGTGATGTCTACATCCTACAGGAGGGTCTTACACAAAAAAAAGATTAGTGCCAAAGTCAATGCAAAAAATGTATTATCATTCCTTTCAATAAAAGTGATATTTCTGCTAACTACCACATTAATAGTGACACCTTAAGTACGCATTCAATGGTGAGAGAGCTGGGCACACAAGTCAACATCAACCTTACCTTTGACCACCATGTCTCCACAGTGGTAAGAAGGGCATTCTATATTGCTCATCTCATAAGCAAGGGCATTGCCTCCAGAAAAAAATAGTTATAACTGCCCTGTACTCTTGCCTCATCAGGCCAATAATTGAGTACAATGCCCTTTTTGGTATGTACCTTTCTAAGCACCTGCAGCAATTGGAGAAACCACAAAGGTTCCTCACAAGGAAAATTCAAGATCTTTACCATCTGTCCTATGGGGATTGTCTGAAAATGCTATCATGTTATTGTGTTTTATACAGTCTACTCAGAGGTGATCTCTGCCTTGCATATAAGGCAATCTCTGACCCTACGTTATTGGAAATGCTTCATATCTGAAAGTAAAATGGCATACAGGTTACTCACACTAAAGACCTTAACCTGGTATGTGACATTAATAAAACCTGCTGGAGGAACAGATTTGTCTCGCAGAGGTTACCACAACTTTGGAACAGACTCCCACTTCATGTTAAACATAGCATCTCATTGGCCCTCTTCAAATGCAGTCTGGACGATTGGATGCGTGACTGTAAATTCACCCCAGGGTTTCCACCTGTGTACTTCTTGGCAATAGGTGCTGATCATGGAAATAAGGGTAAGAACTTGGCTAGGCTTGTAAGGGCCCTAGAGCCAATAGCCTAATGATTTCCTATGATCCTATGTCCTTTTTTTTTTTACATGGCTAGGCTTGTAAAGGCCCTAGGGCCATTAACCTAGTAACCTCCAATGAACCTATGAACCTATGGTACAACAATAATCTTGTCTGGTATTCTATCCCTCTGTAGTACACATCTATGTCAGGACTCATGACCAATACATATTCCCAGACAATAATTTATACCTTTCATCAATTTATGTATAATATTTGCATGCACTTGACCATTATAATATTTATTTTTATATATTATTTTTTACGTGTAATTGGCTACTTACTCATACATTTAGATTAGTATAATCTTAGACAATGTCAGTTCACTATCTCAGTCAGTAAATATTAACTAAACAAAGATAAAATACAGGAAGCTGACTTGTTATATGGAACAATGGACCCCCTGTCTGTGACCCATTTGGTTAGTAGCCTGTGCATCTGAGAAGCTGGCCTGTGCAGATGGGGGGTTGACAGGGATTTGATTGATTGCTTCTCCTGATGTGTGAGGAAGATCTGTGCATCTCTTGGGATGAAGAACCACATTATCTCACCAATTCTTGTTGGATATTAGCATCAGCAAGAAAAAGATGACAGCAGTTTATTGGTTTGGGAAGGTAGAGTTGAATGGGTCATATCACCACAGACACATAGCCAGTAAAAGACTATTGCACAGCCTTTCCTAATGTGCTCTCTGAAGGAATATATGCAGAGGCTCAGGGTTTGCTAGGATAACATTGCAAAAAGCCCTTGATTGATGCCAACATGATAGCCAATGCAACATTTTCTCTTATTCATATTGAAAGGATGGTATAAAAAATGTGACAAATACATATACCAGCCAATATCTCAGTCCAACAGTAATACCTAAACTGAGATCTCTCATTCCACTGTGTGCAACGATTAACTTTTACTAACAGCTACTATACAAACTAAACACTAGAACCAACTTTAAAACCAAAACAAAACACAAAAAAATAGTCCTAGATGCAAATCCAATGACCACTCAGGAAAGATGTATTAGCGCTTTCATCCACTATTTATTCCATGAACTTCTTCAGAAACAAAAGTTTACCCTACCCTAACTTCATTTTATATCAAAATCCATTAATCTAACAGGAAATGACTTCAAAACAATCAATAATTGATGTACAATGTTCTCAAAAGATTTCCAATCTATTTAAAATGTATATATTCTTTAAATCAATAAAATAACTTGTTTTAAAACAACTCATAAATGAAACCAGTGTAACAGTATTATCTATTCACTAAACAACAATGTTATCTATTTACTAAAAAACATTTTAAATTTATAGATTTGTTAAGTCCTGGTGCATTATCTTATAGTGGATGAAAGCGCTAATACATTTTTCCTGAGTGGTCATTGGATTTGCATCTAGGACTGTTTTTTTGTGTTTCGTTTTACTATACAAACTATGTGCAACACTTGATATGATATCATAATATAATGGTGCAGTGGTTAACATCATCGCCTCCCAGCAAGAGGTTCTCCAGTTCAATAATTGGCTGGGGTGCCTTGTGTGCAGAGTCTGCATGTCCTCTCTGCATTTGTGTGGGTTTCTTTCCTCCCACATTCCAAGGACATGCATCTGGAATGTATCTCCTCAGGCCTCTGCTGAAAATGCAACATCATTTTGTATTTTGAGTAGATAAAGACTGCTGTGTACCATTTTATCATTTATATTTTGTATTTTGCCATATTAATAATGCTTCTGATGTATTTGCTTATTATACAGTTCCTAAAGATTTAAAAAATATTTTTCTGGATTTAATTTCATGTAAGTTTTTTGTCAATTATTTTTCTATTCAGGCCTCCACTGAATGGGGTCTTCTCTGTTAGATGTATAGTCTGTCTGTTTTCTAAGCCACTTGCATCATGCTATGCAGTATAAAATAAAACTTCCTATTATCAAGCCATCAATCCCTTATCATCTGATAGGATGACTAGGTAACTAGTATCCTGGAATTTCCAGCATATAATAAAACTACTCCATAATCACCTGACAGTAACTGATATGTATCATTTTCCCAGATCTGAATTGTCTGCTTTCCTTTTAGTGACTGAATCTCCCAGATCACCCTAATGTAACCTGTGAATAGTCAGAATCCCCTTCCCTTATCCCATCTATTATTGTATTATAACTAGTTTGTCTTATATATTCCTTTCATGTGTCTTGTCAGTTACTGCAAACCAATACCTCCTGTATTATTCATCCTGATGTTAAACTGAGTTCTCAATCTGCTGTACTAGAAAGATGCCAATAGAGAAAACAAGCGATATTAGATCTCTTTCTACTTATCAGAGTTCACTGGAAAAAAAGGAGAGCGTACTAGTGTGCGACTCTTGGTCTGACAGTCATAGCAAATATGCAATCTACTAGATGCCGAAAAAGAGTGAAACGTCAGTACTGGTGACGATGGCGAATGGTAACTGATCAGAAAATGTCAGCTCCATGTATATGAATAAGGTGCAGCAATGGACATTCTGACTAAATCCCTGTATCAGCTAACTGAGAAAACAGAAAAGGAAATAGCTGTTCATTACCCAGGTGAATGAAAAGGGGAAGAGATCACAAGCAGTTGCGGATGAACCAGGATGGGCTTTAAAGCAAGACAGAAAGAAAGAACTTACCGTTTGTCAGTCCCCCTATGCTTTGGGGTGGAGACAAGGTAGTGCTCCTTGCTCAAGAATACACAAAATGGATTTTTACTGAAAATCTGTTGAGAAAAAGTAATTATGTGGACAGAGTTAATAGGAGGAAGTAAAAAGAAAAACTGAGCACTAAGGTTTATTTTTGTATTGCTTTGAGGAAATCAAGCTAAATAGATGAAAAAAGCTTTACTGTATAGATATAGTTTTAGTAAGACGTGGAATATTATAGGATTTTTTTTGGGGGGGGGCGGGCCTTTCAATAAAAAGATTCAGATTCATTATATGAAGATTTATTATATTGAGAATTATCATGAAACAAATGCTTACAAGAACTGAGTTCCTGCACCTTATGGTAACAAAAGTAGAGTTACAAGCTGAGTGTCAAACTTCTTCTACAATAGCAGAGGTAGACAGAAGGAATGCAACTGATATTGGTGAAAGAAAATGAGAGTCTAGTGTAGACGTCTTACAGCAGGTGGTCAAGGAAGAGCATATGGACATGGAAAGGTGCAATGCAAGGCAGAAGGTCCAGTAACAGAGGATCCTGGAGGGGATAAAGAGTTGAAGGAATAAGAGGACAGTAAAGCAGAAAAGCTGAGTAGAAGTGGAAGTCTAAAAAAGTGAAGTGGATGTGAAGCAGGCCCGATATATTGAAAGAGAAACCTTATTGAAGAAAGGCATGGAGTGTTTGGGGAAGATAGACTCTTGTGAGACTTATTGCAACTACCTTACTGCAGAGGAAGAGGATGAAGAGGTTGAGAAAGGTAACAGAACTTTGTGATATGGGAAGTATCTGTAGCAATGTCTGCAGAAAGATTAAATAATTTGCAGAAGTCAGGTAGGAGGCCCACATACTGGTTGCAAATATCGATTTGTCATCAGTTTCAGTGTCCTAATAAAAGTTTTCTGGGTCTGACTGTAGCTTGGTGAAAACAGATTCTATGTCTGTATTGGAAATTGTGTGTGTAAGACAACTCCCTGGTGCAAGTGTTAAACATGGTAGGATAAGATCACTTGATCCCACAGTTGGTGTGATACTGCTGATGTAGATAAAAGTGCATCGTGACTCTTTTATAGTTCAGTATAGTTATGTGATGGCCAAAGGCACAGAATTTGTCTGAAGGGCTTGAAGTGAAATAATATCTAAACTTCTGCTATATGTCTAGTTTCATTGTCTGATGAAATGAACTTAAAAACTAACATTCAGTTTTCATTAAGTGCCTTTCTGAGCATTATGATAAAATCGATGAACAAATACAAGTACAATGAGGAGCCGTAATTACACAGAGCCCAAGTTTAAGTTGTACTAGTGCTATATAATAATGTGAATAATGCCGTATAGGTTTTGCTATGAGCATTGTGATGATGTAAATATTGATGTGTTTCAACAAAAGAAGACTCTGTTCTTTGGTGGATATTAAAAATGGATATATTGCCTATTAGTTGCAATGATTTTTGCTGGGGGTTATATGTATTTTCTTTTAGTAAGCTGTCCACAAAGGGGCATTGAGCAAAGTGCATTTATTAAAGGAGGGATACCTGAAATATAAACACCTTGTTTTCCTAAACCTGAAACCACGTTTCAGGAAGCCTTAATGAACTACTATTATTTATACCATGTAATACCTCAAGGCTAACTACATATATATACTGCCAGCTACTTCATAAACTGTGAAGGTGCATTAGAGTATAATTTTACTGAGCATATTGAGAGGTGAGAAATAAAGGAAAATATTCAGGTTTTCACTACAGCACAGTTAGGGAGAAACGTAAGACTAAGGCAAGGGTTCATTATTGCATGGCTGCTTATTTGCTGATGGGAGTTTATACCCTTCACGTAGGAGTGGGCTCATTGGAGAGGAGGCTCCACCTCATAGTAAAGTAATTGTGGATGACAGAAGATGGAATGGGTAAAGTGAAGGATTTGTGATAAAATGATGTGAATATAATGGATTGCACCTTAACCTACATGAAAAATGGCACTAACAAATCTAAGAAAGGAAGGATCAGATATTACTTTTCTGCATGATATAAAATAACAGATCAGACAGTTAGACAGGGAAGATATGACAGAGTAAACTGGGACCAGATATATTATCTGAAGAAAGAAATGTGAAGTGTTTATCTTTCTTTCATAAAAAAACTGTGAGGAGAGTTGGTGAAGAATTATGAAGGAAGGGTGGGTGGTTATAGCAAATTGGAGATATAGAAATGAAAGCCAGATGTTTCTCAAAGGCCTAATTTCAATGAGTAAGAGACTGTGTGGATTTGCTTAGTGGAGTAGGGCAAGAAAAGTATAGAATATCTCAGATCAGCTGCAGGACGCATTTTACTACAGTGTTGGAAAGCAGAGTTAGCAGGCTAAATGAAGATACATAAAAGAATAAAGGGATCAGAAAAGCATTGAACGTGAGTTAGAGATGAAGGAGTTAGGTGATCTGCTGATAACACTGATGAGGAAGAGAAGGAATTACCCTTTAGATGGGTGAAGAGAAACATAATATAACAGCTGACTTGTTTTGGGGAGGTGATGCACTCCTGATAAAGGATGCATTGTGATGAGACTGGTAGAAGTGCATGAGGTAGACAGAATATGTGTGTGAAGTGAGAAGAGGTGATTATAAAAGAGAAGACTTGAATGAGGAGGGAACTCCATAGAATGGTAAAAAGAGGCTAGGGAACGAGATGTATAGGAAGGGGAATGGTAGAAAGCTATTACATCTGCATGGAGGAGAATTTGTATGGAGAGGAAGGAAAAAGGAACAAGAATAAAGGGGAAAGTACACAGTAAACGGAAGAATAAGTTGTCAGCTTTGTATGGTGAGAAGATGCGAAAGAAGTTGACAGAGAAAGATGACCTAGTCAGTTGATATGGAGATGAGTACGATTTCGAGGGAAGGAGAAGAAGACAATCGATCCTAATCTGACAC
The DNA here is from genome assembly GCF_019279795.1 of Protopterus annectens. Classification (NCBI taxonomy): domain Eukaryota; kingdom Metazoa; phylum Chordata; order Ceratodontiformes; family Protopteridae; genus Protopterus; species Protopterus annectens. The sequence continues at coordinate 369,983,759 of NC_056727.1, read as the reverse complement.
ACCTGTCTGTTACTCAGCTGATATTGAATTTCACCTGCAGCTGCATGCAGCTTTCTTTCAACTAAAGCCAATCAAACTTATGTGGGTCTTTCTTACAGTGACTTGTCAGCAAACACCATTGCTAGGGCTAGTTCCAGGATTGCGATGTACACATGTTATAGGCAATAATTTTACATATTTTAAATGAGCCTTCAAGGCAAACAATTTTTGTTTCAGTCTTTTTACAGATATTAATGTTAGACCAATTTTGCAATGTTGACTCTGCCAAAGCTCTCTACACCTTTCATCTAACAATTACATATGCACTCGGATCCTTCTAGGACAACAAGACCACAATCCCATGGTTCAGACTCCTTAGCCAAGAAAGATGACCTAGTCAGTTGATATGGAGACGAGTACGATTTCGAGGGAAGGAGAAGAAGACAATCGATCCTAATCTGACACACCTGTCTGTTACTCAGCTGATATTGAATTTCACCTGCGGCTGTATGCAGCTTTCTTTCAACTAAAGCCAATCAAACTTATGTGGGTCTTTCTTCCAGTGACTTGTCAGCAAACACCATTGCTAGGGCTAGTTCCAGGATTGCGATGTACACATGTTATAGGCAATAATTTTACATATTTTAAATGAGCCTTCAAGGCAAACAATTTTTGTTTCAGTCTTTTTACAGATATTAATGTTAGACCAATTTTGCAATGTTGACTCTGCCAAAGCTCCACACACCTTTCATCTAACAATTACATATGCACTCGGATCCTTCTAGGACAACAAGACCACAATCCCATGGTTCAGACTCCTTAGCCACTTTGGGAAAGTCTATGCTAGGGTATTAAAATGGAGTTTTTGCTTAACTGCTAAGCCCCAGGTTCTGGCCGATCACTCAGCATTCTTCCTTGGCCAAAAAACATTGTATCAACCTTTTATCCTTACTGAGATAGAGGAGGGTTCATGGGAGGCTGAGATAGAGTTGTTGACATGTGTTCTGTGTACCTAAAAAAACATTGGACTGTGTAACCTGAAATATCTTGTGGGAGGTGCAACAGCAATGTAGGTTCTTGAGGCAGTTGATTCAAACACACAGGAAAAAGAGTTGGGCCATTATTGTCTGTGGGCCTTTGACACTATGAGGGGAGAACTTTGTCCACTCATATATGTAATTTTCAGGGACAGGATAACAATATACAGTCAAGTGCTGGAGAGAGCAATTTAAGCATAGATGGGATACATATTTTTAGTTAACTAAATTGTTCTCAGCTTGATCTTAAGAGACTATGATCTCTGTGTCTTGGAGTAATTCACTCTTGAAGGCAGAGTAGATGAGATGAAGAGCAACAACTCAATTTACTTATTGACATTTGTTGACTGGGAAAGTCCACTGGGTTAGAAGCCCATTTTCAGTGAAGGACCGGTGAGAAAAGCTCCACAGTTAAACAGACATAGCAAAAACAAAATAGTTATACAATTATTATACAAGCACTAATACAAAAGCAAAGTACAGAGTTGAAAATAGACACATATGGAATGTTCAATAATATAATAATAACCAATAAATAATAAATAAATAAATTTGGACTTCATCTATACAGCTCATTAAGTAACACCACCAAGTACTTTGATGAAAATCAAAAGCATATCACTTATATTCAGCATGGGATGTCTGTCTGTTAAGTATATAGATATATTCTCTTTGTCATATCTACTGGCCAGAATTAACTTTTTCTCTTATAAAAGCTGCAACATAAATATACTTTGAAGTGCATTCATGTTACCATATTATCTATTCTCATGCATCCATTTATAGTAATGTGATCATTTATGATCTCTTAAAACACCCCAACCACATAAAATATATCATATGTTGATTTTTTAATAGGTTCCTAGATTAGTACTAGGCTAACTGCCTTTGTGGGCCATGTTAAGCCTAGCCATTTACCTTATGTGAGAATCAAATCCTGCACCTTGCGTCTGTAAGGTAAACACCTTAACCATTATGCCAACCACCCACCAGTGAGTTTAATTTTTCCTATAAATAATACATTATCTGTTATTCTATTAAGTCTTGTAATGAACTGAAAACTAAGGTAGATTTCCTAAATATGCCACCAAAGTCTCAAATCCTTTACAACTTCTTTAGAAAAATGTATTCTAGAAACAAATAGGCAAAAAATATTAATTCATTCCAGTCAAGATTTGTTTGCAAAACAGTAAGAAATTACTTTACAACATTTTGAAAAAAAATCCATTGTTATCTTGATTAATGTCACTGATTTTTCTGTTGTTATTACTGTGGTGTGAATCCAAAACATCCCATAGTTTATAGACTTAAGCTGTTGAGAAACATTAGGTCATATTTCTTAAAGACTGATACTTTTATAATCTAATAAACAATCTTTGAACTCAAGGTCACTAAATTTTGAAAAGCCAGAAACATTCTATGTAATAAAAAATATGATAGCTAAGAGTGAACAGTTGCCTACATTGTTACATTTATAACCAGCTTTACAAGCAGAGGTCTGAATTCCATAATACTAAATTTATGTGAAGTACATCCAATATATACATACATTCATAAACACACACACACACACACACACACACACACACACACACACACACACACACACACACACACACGCATATATATATATATATACACTTTAAAAAGAAAGCTTCATTAAATTGTTAATCTGAATAGTTTGTTTCACTTAAACTTAAATTTCAATCTTTTTTCACTGTGTCAGTCTATTAACGAGCCAAATAAAGACCTCCATTCTGTAATCCCTCTGTGGGTCCAGCTCCCCCCTCCCCACAGACCAATGGTCTTTCTTGTATGACAGTAAAATAAAGACAAACATGACAGCTAACTGTCCACAGAATTGTCAGTCTTGGTTTTTCTACCATCTTTTATACCACACCAGTCTGCAAGACTAGAACTCCTAGAACACTATCCTGATGGTTGTCTGCATGTGTCAGGCCCAGCTGCAGTCACAAATGTGTTACTCGGTGGCTCCTAGTACATAAACCTGTATGCTGGCTTGTTGAAATATTCAGCCTCCAGTAGGTAACTGCATCACAGTAAACGGGACTTCCTCCTTTCATTCAGCATGTGCATGTTGTTATTAATACCTCACTGCCTCAGTCCTCAACTGGGTCTTCCTGCACCTAACCTTCAACTCAAGTCTTAGTCATCTGCCAGGACTTTATGCCTGTAGGCTATGCAGCTGGCACCCCTTTCAGTTACTGTTATTTCATATGCACCCATGTGCCTAGCAAATGCAATTGCTAATAATGTATACCTAGAGGATATCATACTTCAGGCTATTCCTCATGCATTTAGTTAACTCTGTAAAATTTATTGTGTATTATTCATCACAACTTTCTATCTTTTCAGGAAAAACTACAAGAAGGGCTCAGCTAAGCTATCATCTTCAGTGGGTAATACTTTAAAACTCCTGCAACTGAGGTACATGGAATATATACAAATGACTCCCTTAAGGACAAACATATTGGGATGGTAGAGCGTGTCAGTATCAATGGAAAAGATATGCCTACCCAAAAGATAATCTCTGTTTTATTCATAAACAAAATGAGCCATGTAAAATGATGCATAAGATTGCATTCTAGTCTATGATATTAGCAATATTTTAAGAATATAGATAAAATCCTTGTGGTGTGAAAAAAATCTTGAAATATGTGATTATAGATATTTACCTTCGATTTCAAATATGAACTGACACCATTATTTTATCCTGTTGCTTATTCATTATGTGCAAACCTTGCTTTAGAAAGGTTGACCTGATTAAACATTTCCATCAAATTCCTAGGTTTTAATAATTGCAAAATACAAATCAAAGTTAGGGAATTATAAAAGAAAGAGAATAATCATTGCTGCTACCATAACAGTGTAATAAATTGTGACTTCTGTCCATTTTGTTATTTCAACAATTAATGTATCTAAATCATTTCCATCTTAATCTTAAACTTCTAAAATCTGGTAATATTAGGTAAATGACATTCAGAGAATTTACTTGTTTCCATTTAGTGTGACATTCTTTTATCAAAATATCTCTTTCTTTTTCCCCCTTAATAATCTTCTCTAGACTGAACACAATTTTACAATCTAATGTTCTATCAAGCTCCCTTAATCCAACTATGTTGGTGGGGAGCTGAATTTTATTTTTATTAAGATGTTCTTTCTTGACTATTATTCCTTTACAAGTATCTGTAGCTGTATTGGAAGTTATTTTGCTGTATTCTGGAAACATTTCTTGAGTTTTACATATTTACTTATGCATTTGTAAATCTGGTTCAACAAACCCATTTCAGCTATGATATGATTTGTGAATGCAAGTGCTATATAGCAATGTAGTCTGATGAAGAAGTAAAGAATCTTAGCAGGTTAATGAACAACAGCACAGTGTAAATGCATCGGGGGAAAGATAGCTGGGAAGTCTATTTTCATTGGATGTCAGTGAAGAAAAGCTCTCCAAAAGTAGACTACAACAAGAAAACAAAAACAGAGAAAATATATTATTACATCGAATGTCTACAATAGGTATAATTACAGAAACAAAGATAATAAGCGTTACACTGCATCTTCCACAAGGGGACAACATACATCTTTTTAGTTGAAAAGGTAAAATAGATTCAATGTAAGTAAAAATAATGTGAAGAAGAATGTAGAGGGATGGGATTATCAGGTCATGTTTATTGTGAATTACATAAGAAGCTTCTACTTGTAAAATAGTGAACTGAATATAAGAAGAACAAAGAAAACGTGCAAGAATGTATCATGGCAATGAGCCTGAATGAGCTGCAGTGTATGCTGTGTGAGATGCCATACGTACAACCACATAATGGGAACAGTGTCATATCCGTTGTTTGTCAAGGTGGCCCACAACCTTCTTGCAGGATAGGTTAGGTAATACTCTGTGAGCAGAAAATGGAAAGCTGCTACACAGCTTTCAGCCACAGCCGAGAAAGCCATGAAACACTATCAGTTATGGCAGAAAGGGATATTTAACTGTGTCTGATATTAGATATAAAACTGTGAGCTACATGATCAATAAATTAAATTAATTAATAACGTATTGATACTCCATCTCATATTTAGACATAGTACTGAAGGGAAATACAAAAAGAAATTATCCTTTGCAGCTCACTATTTAAGAAGACAACTGAATACATCATAATGTATGAGATAAATGTAATGTTTTGTTCTATTCTACAACTACAATATATTACTTTGTTCTCACCTTTAAACAACAACAAAAATGACAAAAAAATTATGTGCATGTGTATGTGTGCATGTGTGTGTGCTTGTGTGTTTGTGTCTGTGCCTGCCAGCATGTGTGTGTGTGCGCATGCATATGTGTATATATGTGTGTGTGTGTGTGTGTGTGTGTGTGTGTGTGTGTGTGTGTGTGTGTGTGTGTGTGTGTGTGTGTGTGTGTGTGTGCGTGTGTGTGCAGCTATAGTTGACTATGTGTGTCTATATGAATGATTGACTCGTACAGACAGAAGTAGTCTAATAGGAGTGCATATTTTCCATTGTTTCCAATAATTACCTCTTCTTTGGCTTATATATATTTATATATATATATATATATATATATATATATATATATTATGTTATTTGTTTTAATGGAGGGCCATTTTATCATCAGACAAGGATACTAAGAGCTGTGGTTTATTTTCTGTTAAGATTGATACTGAAACAAAGGTAGGCTATCATCACACAATTGTGTCATGCCTTACTCCTCATGGAATTGTTCCACTTGCCTGATGTCAAGTCAGCACCGATGAAGACCACTCATCACTTTTGCATATACAGCCTTATTAAATAAAATGACCAGTAATTTTTGAAGTACAAGAAACTGCAAAAATATAATAACAAATAAAAATCCAACCTCAATATGAGCATAAAAATATACAGTAGACAGCAGTGAGTATACGTTTTGGTGTGTGTGTGTGTGTGTGTGTGTGTGTGTGTGTGTGTGTGTGTGTCATGGCAACCTATTTTCATTTCACCCCTTTGCATTGAAAACTCCATGGGTGGTGTCGCTGGTCACAGTGTTACTCTAGGTGTCAGATGTAACTTGTAAGAGAGTGAATGACACAAAATGCCATTGCTTGTCTGCATTGCCTACCTACATTAAGAGAACTGATGTATATATTTTGTACAAACAATGAAACATGCCTTATAATGAATTTCCTGGACACTGCTAACTGGCTGTGTTGCAGTTAAATTTCTTGGACTTCCTTAGTATATTTTATATGACATATAGATAGATCGATCTTGATAGATACATGCATACATAGATACATATGTATATACATAGAAATATTATCTGAGTAGATAGAGAGGTACAAACAGAGCAAGACTTTGTAGGGTGCAACAGAATGAAACCTACTAAACAACTTATCCATTGTGCAAATAGTTATACTTGATGAACTGACCAAATCATGCTTGCATATGCATAACCATTTTTACCCCATTTCTTTGTCCTTTCTCCAAATAATTGCTTATTGATTTGTTTATCTGAATTTACTGACCGGGAAAGTCAAATTGGACAGACCGATTTTTAGCAGAGGGTAGGAAAAAAATCTCCAATGGAAGTTATGTATAGTGCAAAGAATATAGATCAAAATTAAGAAGATCAGAAAATGTTAAGTTTGTGGGAACAAACTGATACCATAATAAAGCACCCATATAACATTGCAGGGGAGTTGCAGGTAGTTTGTGGTTTACTCTACTAAGGTGTAGAAAGGCAATATTCTCAAAACAATTTCTAAATGTGGATTACACAAACCAACTTTCTGAGTCTGCGTGTGTGTGTGTGTGTGTGTGTGTGTGTGTGTGTGTGTGTGTGTGTGTGTGTTATTTTATGTATGGTCGTATGTATATATACATACATGCATAGCTAATGGAGCATTTCTAAATGAAACACATGCATCTGGAACATTTTTCCCTGGGCCTCCGCTGAAAATTGGCTTCGCTCTAAGTCGGACTTTCCCGGTAAACAAATGTTAAATAAATAAATTCTTTATGTTTTGTATTTTTGCACCATTCCTCTGCATTATTTAAAATTAAAATTCAGTTGAGGAAATTGCACGTTTCAAGCTTTTCTCATATTTGAAGCCTGACACTCCCCATTTTCTTTGTGGCTTAACTAACCAATGCTAACATTTTCTGTAGCTGTATAATACCATTGCAGCTTCACATTCCTCTGTTTTCTTTATGACATTTACATTTCTTTGTCACATTTCAACAACTATACATTCTGATCACATAGTATTTCTTCAATGCAGCATCCTCTGCTGGGTTGTATGGCCTTGTTATGAGTTCATGAATGTGACAGCTGGAAGTCTAAATGTTAATAGTTTATATTAATGAGAATGAAAAATCCCAACCTGGAAGGTAAACCATGACAGCAAATGATGGAAAAAGTCTTTTATTCCAAAATAGAACAGAAGTAAGTGATTTTGCGGTAAAACAAACCGCTTCATCAGACATAGTTACAATAAAAAACACAGCATCTATATGTACAAAGTCCCCAGCAGCCAATTAATCAATAAAATTCCCTCTAAAAACACAAATAATAATCCAGTTAGTAAAAAGCAGGTTAAAGCAACAGCTACTTACATACAGCATAAAAAATCCACATATATATATATATATATATATATATATAGATAGATATATAGATATATATATATATATATATATATATATATATATATATATATATATATATATATATATATATATATATAGTTATACATTGTTTAACCTTCTCATTTAAGTTTCTTCATCCTTAAAGCTGATTTAATAGGGACAGAATAATTAAGCCCCATGTATTTATGTGCCCCAAGTCTCTGGATCCTCTCTAGTGTAGTGTTTTCAGTATTATGACTAATGGGTCCTAGTCTGCCATTGTCATGTATAACTAAACATTTGATGCAATGTGCAACATAAACCAAATTAGCTGTGTTACAGTTAGTTAATGGATGTAACTCCCAAAGTCAAATGTTTTAGCTTTTACGTTGGCAAGACTAATAGGAGACTAAGAGACAGGATTTGGGACCATGATTATTGCACAAGGAGAGGTGAATTATTCAGTGCACTTGCAAAGCACACTCTAGAGTTAGGAAGGGAACATACTTTTTTATCTCAAGTTTTATCTGTTATACATGACAATGGCAGACTAGCATGCTTTAAGGATGAAGAAATTAGAGACTGAGAAGGTTAAACAATGTATAGCTATATATCTATGTGGATTTTTATGCTGTATTTAAGTAGCTGTTGCTTTAACCTCCTTTTTACTAATTGGATTATTTGTGTTTTTGGAGGGAATTTTATTGATTAATTGGCTGTTGGTAAGTTTGTTCATACGGATGCTCTGTTTTTTATTGTAACAATGTCTGATGAAGCAGTTTGTTTGACTGCAAAAGTGCTTATTTCTGTTCTATTTTGCAGTAAAAGACTTTTTACATAATTTGCTGTCAGCATTTACCTTCCAGGTTGGGATTTTTCATTTTGATTGCTGTTGGGATTTTATTAGCTTGCCTTATTGGGATTTTTCAGTTTATATTAATGAGTTTTAGACAATGTATAGCACTTAATTTCAATTCGCTATTAGTGAATTCTCAAATATGGCATTAATGTACTAAGAGGGTCCTGCAATGAGCCTGCAACTTCACGTCAGTTTATTAAGCTGCCATGAAGCACAATGAAAAAAAATGTCTGCCATATTGTTTTCAATCACATTCATCGATCATCAGTTAAGAAAATAAATAAACTTAAAAAAAGAAAATATTTTACCTTTCTTCTTGTTATCCATGGCACTTAAAAAGCCAAAAAAGACACATTTAGCAAACAAGGTAAATAAATTAAATAAAAATAAAACAGTCAACTACATAAGAAGGAAGTGTGTGTGTGCATGTTGAGTATGACAGAGTGACAAAGACAGAGAGCAAGAGTCAGAGAGAGTGAGTGTGTCTGTGAGTGGGTGAGGGATAAACAAAGAGTGTGTGTGTGTGTGTGTGTGTGTGTGTGTGTGTGTGTGTGTGTGTGTGTGTGTGTGTGTGTATGGGTATGTATATGCAGAAGCATTGCTGGTTCAACCAGAGCCCTGGCCAACAATATGAACCAGTGTTCCACCCCTCAGCTCTTCAAGTGAAGAACAAATAAACAAACCAAAAGAAAAAAAAAACACTTCACTACATTGTAAGTCATCACCCTAGTACAGTTAGATCTACCCTCCCTCTGCTCTTCCATTTTTAGAGCAAAAAAATGGATGTTCCTTCTACTGGCAAACCAGCCAGGTGGCCAGATGCATGACACCCACCCACCACTCCTGCCCTTGCCATTCAGGTCCCATATTTGTACCATACACAACGCCTCCATCAACATATTTTATTTTAAGAAAAATTCTTCTTTTGAGCTGTTGCAAACTGTTTGCTATGAATGTAGCAAATAGTTGTTATGTTTATACCCTGCCTGCATAGAGTGCTAGAGTGCTCTTGTTTTAGTTAAAAAAGACATTTTGTTTACTTTTAAACTGTAGGAAACTGCCTGCTGCAAAACAACAAGTAGCTGCTATAGTTCACACCATGGACAGATTGCTACAATGCTCAGGTTTGTCCTTAAATGCAATACCAGCTTTTAAAAAACAGTATTGCATTATAGAGACATTGGGATCTACTGATCACACCCCCCTTGACACTTTACACCTGAGGCAGGTTCCCTACCTGCCCCTGCCCTAGCTACATTATTGTGTATGTGCATGTTAATGTTTCTGTATATATGTGTGACAGTCTGTGTGTGTGTGTGTGTGTGTGTGTGTGTGTGTGTGTGTGTGTGTGTGTGTGTGTGTGTGTGTGTGTGTGTGTGTGTGTGTGTCTGTGCCTGTGTGTGTGTGTGTGTGTGTGTGTGTGTGTGTGTGTGTGAGCATGTAAGTGTCTGTGAGTTTCTTGCACATGTGACAAATCACTCTTCAAAATACTAGAGAGATGCATACACTCTCAGGTCTCAGACTACCTCCTTACAAACAACATCCTTTCCAATACTCAGCATGGTTTCCGACCAAACCATGGCACCACCACTGCCTTACTCTCCTTTACTAACACTATCCTTCAGCATAAAAACAATGGCTATCTCTCCTCTGCTACTTTCCTAGACCTATCTAAAGCATTTGACATGGTTCCACACAAACAACTTATCTCTGTCCTCAATAACCTATCCTTCTCACAATCAGTCACCAACTGGTTTCAGAGTTACCTGTCTGACCGCCAACAATCCATTGTATGGTAGAATGACATATCGCCCTAACTACCTGTCTCCATAAGGGTTCCCAAAGGATCCATCCTTGGACCCCTTCTCTTCTCTGTTTTCACCAATAATCTAGCCTCTGCCACCAAACATGGCATGCTCATACAATACGCAGATGACTCAACCATCACCTGCTCAGCCCAGTCCCTACCCAAACTGCAAAAAGTCACACAGGAAGCCTTTTCCTCTGTTGAAACTTGGTTACCCGATGGTCAATTAATACTCAACCCAAACAAAACTAAACTACTCATCTTCCAACCCACCAAACATACTCAAAACAACTCTCACTTTAACATCAAAGCAAAAGACAACACCGCTATATACCCAACTGAACACACCAAATTGCTAGGAGTGGAAATAGACAATAAACTAAAATTTGACATTCACATATCCTTGACCATAAAAAAAGTCCACAATAAACTAGGAGCGCTATACAGAAATAAGCAACTTCTCACCAAAGCAGCAAAGATTTCAATAGCAAATTCCCACCTTATCTCCACCCTACTTTATGCCTGTCCAATATATACCAACCTAAGGCAATGCAATTTAAACAAGCTAGAGACCTGCTACAACAAAATTGCCAAATTTGCCACAGGGGGATCCTACCGTAGTCACCATTGTCTCTCACTTGCTGAACTGGGCTGGCTTGAACTCCCTCAACTCCTTCAATGGTATCAACTCTCACTTGCCCACAAACTAGTAAATCATCCACTAAATGTCCCATCCCTCCAGAATCTACTCCAACCCTATCGCACCACCAGACCACTAAGATCCAGCAACAAAAATCACTTGCAGATCACTAAAGCCAATAACTCTGCTGGTGAAGCACTATTCGCTTGCACCATAGCCAAATTATGGAACTCCCTCCCACCCACAATTACCTCCATACCATCATGCACCCACTTCAAAACTTTACTAAAAGCGCACCTAAAACATGCTGGCTATGCCCTTGCAACTCCCACTCTAATATCACCCTCCCCATCCAACCACTACCTTTCTTTCCACTCCACTAACTACCTTGATTATAGCAAGCTCAGATGCTCATAAGCCAGTACTTATTATACAGCAGGAACTTCTTCTTGTAACATTTGTTAATGTCTGTTACGTACTTCACAGATAAAGATTCTAGTTGTCTACTGATGTACTATGTTCTTCATCTGTAAATATGCTGTAAGTAATTGCTATATAAATTGTTAATCGCTATGTAATCCAATGTAACTACTATCTGTTTATTTTAACTGTGGAGCTTTTCTCCCCAGGCCTCCGCTGAAAATGGACCTACGTCCAGTCAGACACTCCCGGTCAACAAATATAAATAAATAAATAAATTTCTCTGCTTCAGTTATTTTTATTTCTTGTATTTCTCCTTTGTTGACCATGTTAGTCCCACTAGGCTAGTAGTCTCTTTTCACGGCGATACCCAAGGTGATATTTGTACCACTAAGGGAAATTTGTCCAGGGCATCAGGAACATTTTCCTGCTCTTTTTGATAGGTCCAGTAGGATCTTTTACTTCCAAATGAGCTGGCACCATCTAAAGAATATGCAGCCTTGGTTTAACATCTTATGCAGAGGATGTTAGTCCATTTGTAAATGAGACTCACTGTGTGTATGTGTGTGTGTGTGTGTGTGTGTGTGTGTGTGTGTGTGTGTGTGTGTGTGTGATAGTGTACATGGGTTATGAATATGGGTGATAAACCATCTCTCCCTCTCTACTTCTGCATCTGTTAGAGTGTATATAAATGAAACTCCCAGTGTGTGCTGGCATGCATGTGTGTGTGTGTGTGTGTGTATGTGTGCGTGTATGTGTGTGTGTGCGTTTTTGTGTGTGTGTGTGTGTGTGTGTGTGTGTGTGTGTGTGTGTGTGTGTGTGTGTGTGTGTGTGTGTGTATACTTGATTATGTTTGAATGTAAATATTAAATAATGTATATATGGATATTCAGATGTAAAACATCCTCCAAGAGCAATTACATATCCTACAGCTTTGGAACATTAGACAGATGAACTATTTTACATTGAAAATATAAAAATATATATTTACCAATATTAAAACAAATGCAAATCACTTTAACAGACAGCCTATTATCTAAGCATAATAATCCCCTCCAATATGGGCATTATATGGGAAAGAATGGAACTACTAGGGATGGAGAGGCCCAACACCACTGCTTGGTCTGCCATTTACCCGATAACACTCACCATGTTGGGATTATTGCTTACTTGTTTTGGTATGCTTGTTCTCAGGGCCATGAAAATGCTGATGTTGAAATCATGCATCGATAAATATGTTACCCTTATGGTGTTAGTGTTTCATGTTTTTCTGCATTCAAACAACATACTACAGGTTTTTGTCTACTATACTTCTGTCAGAACTTTAAGGTGCTACTTTCTTTATGCTTATCATTTTTAAAGTTTAGAATAAGGCAAAGATATCTGTGATGCCCGTGCACTGGACCAGCAATCAAGGAGCCTCAATCCTCACCACTAACACCAGTGAGGGGTGTCCATATAGGGAAAGGATAATAAATACACACACAGTAAAGAACATTTTCCCTTAAGAGCACACAGAGATCACAGTCAGTCTGGGGCTGGTTTCTCACTTTCTCTCCAGGTACCCAATAAGACACCCTACTGGCACAGCTATAGGCTCCAGATCTCAGCCTAGTAGGCAAGCTAAAACCTCCAGCACCCTCCCTGTCCAACCAGTGCATGTCCCTCCGCAAGTAGCTGACACACACACACTTTGAGATAAGAGTTTATACAACCACACAGACAGTCCTGGGGAAGGCTGGCAGAGGTTCTCCAGCTGTGCCCCTTTTCTGCCCAGTCTAAAAGGTAGTACCAGCTGCCACCACCCACTAATATTTATCAGCTACTCAAAGACCCCTAAAAGGGTGTTCAATTGTTACTGTGCAATTTTATTATCCAAATGGTAAGTGTGGCTGAACAGTCAAGGCTTATTAGAGTGACTTGGTACAGTATCACTATATACATGCAATGTACACTAGAGCTTAAATTATCTCTACACAAAACATCCACAGTTGAAAGGTTTAAAAATATTTAATAATAAATAATAAAAATACAAGACAATACTTCTTACTACACAGTGCTAGTCAAGAGTTCAAAGATCACAAAGAAAGACAAAATAATATCGTAGAAAAATTCTAACATCAACACAGAAAACACTTAGTCTAATTTTCCTAATTCCTAGCTATTTCTAAGAGAAAACACAGTTCTAAATAACTTACATCTAGAAACAGACAGTGCTGGTGATGTTGGATGTTCTCATGACAAAATGCTCTGAGCTCTCTGATTCTCTCCCTTTAAATTGATAACACAGAGCTGCTTCACATTACATCATTCTTCACACTTCTTTGGTGTTCCCAGGCTAATAGAAACTTAATTTACATTCTTTACACCTGGTCAGAAACCGGAGCAATAAAGGACATTTATACATGTAAATTCTAGCCATTAACTCTGGTCTTAAAACAATAGGCAGGGTGCCTCCCTATAGACATATCGGCTCAGAAGTCTGACATCAAAGACAGTCAGAAAATGTTTGACTTAGCTTTCTTACAGCAGAGTGCACTGTTGTTATATTTTTGCAGTTCAATATCCAATGCAGTCTTTTCACATTTAAGAGAACAAGTCTGTGGCTTACATTAATATTTACAAATGACAGAATTATCTACAAAATTCTATTTGGCTAGGCTGGCAGCCTTCATCTATCTTCACAACATCTGACACTACTGCTGTGTTTTGGAAAATTTATAAATGCACGTAGTCATTTTGAACAATCCCTACAGAAATAGTATGCTAAATTAACTGTTACGTATAAGCAAAAATGACTAAGGAAGCTATAAATTATTCCAGCAAGTGGTGACAGAAACCCGGATGAAAGAGAATAACAAAGGCTTAGAGCAATGAAATTGCATCTGGACCTTGTTGCTTAAGCTTATTACCAGAAAACATCTTGCGGATGTTCTTTTCATGAAGTCTGTCTTTGTCAAGTTGAAAATAACTTAAAAGCAACTTTAACTGTGATCCTCATATCAGTGAAAGGTACTAGTTGTGCATGATAAGGACAGATTATTCGTAGTCCAACTAAACCAAGATTACCTAAGATCTGACAAAAGCCCTGTGATTCTTGTTGCCTTTGCATTGTTCTTTTTAACTAAAAGTTGTCTGAATGCAGACCAATTTCATCTTTGTGTCCTGCAAAACAGATTGCAAATGAAAAGACTGACAAATAAGATCCTGTTTTACCTTTCTGGGGATACTTTCATCTGATGTTGTAAAAGTTATTAAAGGAGAAAAATAAAATACATGATCCCTGTTTATTGTTGGTGGCCTGACCATTTTCATTTCAACGGGTTAAATGCAATAACTTTAAAGATCTGTTTTTAGATGCATATTTTGATTTGAAATATTTGTTTTCCTTTTTGTCATAAATTATGCTGAACAATGATACTGCTATTTGTTTTTATTCCTTTTTGACATAAAGTTATGCTGAATAGTACAAGAAAATTTAAAACTAATATTTATTTTTGAATATTTCTCACACTTTAAGTGACTACATACAAAAAGTTAACATTCAGGTACATATATGAATGTGTGTATGTGTGTCTATGTGTGTGCATGCATGCATGCATGTGTGGGCATCTGTATTTGTATGAACTATGCTATTCATTAACTTTTTTTTTTTTTTGGTAGAAAGGACAATTAGCAGTCATAGAATCATAGAATGTACAAGGCAGCTGGATCATGTGCCATTTTCTCCTTGACGGTGCCCACCCTTAGACCTTTCCTCCTCTTTCAAGGAACAACAAGCCAGGCAAATCAGAATGAATTTATGAATTCCTATCCAATTATATAATTACTTCATAAAGGATAATAGTGCATCCTACTTCTTGATCTGCAGAGGAAGCTTGTCCCATAGAAGTTGTAGTGATTGCATGACAACTCTGTTTCTCCATTGTGATTTGTTTATTTGTTGAAGCCAATTGAGATCTCTGCTTCTAGTGTTCCCCACACTGTTTGATTTGTAGAGAAATAAAATATCTTCAGCTACTGGATCCCTAATGGCCCAGAAGATGAGGCACAGGTTACCCATATGTAGTCTATAGGATAATGAATACAGGGAGAAGGTCTCTGGCCTCTCTTTGTAGCTCATGTCCTTTAGGCCCATGATCTTTGTTTATCAGTGACCTTTGGGGTCTCTTCAACCCTCCATTTTTGTCCAACAGTACAGAAAATTAGGGATATAAGACTTATTTCTAAGGCATTTAGTTTGCCATTAAATTATTCTTATCCTTGATTAATTCTTGTGAGTACAGACTTTTATATATTAGTGAGTACTAAAATATCTGTAGTATAGTAATTAACTGCTGTAGGTGATCTGCTAAGGCAGGAACAGCTTACAGTAACTGACTTTGTACCTAAATAAAGAGGTAGCCCCTTTAGCACAGCCTGGTAATGGGTATGGCTCTAGCTAGGCTTGCTATGAGTAAAGTTAAAGTTGAAATGCCTGCAACTATCAGGTGCATGTACGTGCGGGTCACACAGTGCAATGTAAATGGAGCAAAAGTTTAAAAATATATCTGAGATAAAAAAAATTAACAGACTAATGAAAAAAATTACTTTTAAAATGTGCTTGGCTCCAACCAATAATGCTAGTTTTCTAGAAACAGCAGCAGCTTAACCTCTGCCAGAGAATAATCACTATTAGCTCTCTGAATGCCATACCCCTAGCTAAATCTTTGCTGTAACTGTAGATAATGTGTAAATAATAAGATAGAGTTAGTCAATCTGCATCTTTAATTGAAAAGTCAGTTTGCATCTTTAATTGAAAAGTACTGAACGATTTCAGTTAGATTGTGCAACACAGGAAAAAAGGGAGTTTCTGTTTATACACAATGCTCTGCAGTCATAGGGTTAGTATAGTTAGAGGTGCATGCCTGTGGGAGTGCAGCCATTAGGTATAAGTGCTCACTTCTAAAAAAAAAACATTTTTTAAGATTTGATGAGTTCAATAATGTTTGAATTTAACTCACTTTGGGCCGGATTCACGAAGGCTTGCACAGAGTCTAAGAGTAGAGTAAGACTCCATGCAGCCAACATGTCCACCGAGCGATCCAGGAACAGCCGGTAGGGGCGTGCAACAGAGCTCCTAAAATGACTCTTACATGGACAGGGCTAGGATATGCAAATTACCTCAATTGCAGGTGAAAGCTATGCAAATGAGGTAAATTTGCGATCCAGGAAACCCGAACCTGTCCGAGTAAGAGTAGTGTTATTTGCAGAAATGTACTCCGTTGACAACTGAGTATGGTTCTGCAAATAGAAAAACGGAGCCATGACAGGTCCAAAAAAAGGATGCATCCAGTTGAGGAAGCATGCCAATGGCCAAAAATACAGCCATTGGCAATGTTCACTGATGCAAAATAAAAATAAAATAATTTTTTTTTATCCCGATCTCCGATGTTTAAGTGTAGCGCTGTGCAAACGTGCTGTGCTCTAAAAACCAGAAAACCAATAATTAAAATCCAAAAATGTGGATTTTATTGTAATTCTTAATTTACGATGCAAGGGAATGGCAGGCTGAAGACAACATGGCTACCGAGTAGAGGTTGCTAAGGGGGGAAGCTCAGTCTAAGAGATGTAACCAAGCATTAGTAGGCAATCCTATGCAAATGAGGGTAAGGATAGTGAATCCCAAGTTTACATAGCAAATGAGCACAGTCAGTGGAGTGTAGGAGTAGGATAAGGGGAGTAACAGAGTAGAAGATAGGTGACATCATGAGGGGGGTATGTATGAAAGAAGTGAAGCTCATTGGAGCAGAGTGGCATGTGTCTGCTGTCAGTTACACATCACTGGAAGAGGTGTGTCAACAGGTAGCCTAGCTAAAGGCAAGAAATTGATGGTGTATGCCATGGATAACACTAAAGTTTCTTGTTGAAGTGCTTGCAACGTGTATGCGCACGGGTGTGCGCCTGTATATCCGAGTAAGACTGTGTGCACACGTTTAAGCCGGAGTAAGCATGTCTAAGGCTGTTTAAAGTTGTGTAAGCGCGTTTGCACCGGTGTGAGTGCATTTTAACAGGAATAAGCAAGTTTTACTCCATGTAAGCATGTGTGCGTGCATGTGAGCTGGTGTGCGCATGTTTGCACTTTTGTGCACGGCGCTGCCCCCCTGAGGAAACAGAAAGGGAAAAGGAAGCACAACAAATTGTAGGAAGTTAACCAGGGAGTACTAGCAGAGCTAGTAGGTGAAAACAATCAGAATCTGGCAATTACACAGGCAGTACACTAGCCCAGCCCAGCCCAGCACTTAAAACTCTGCAAACAACATTCCACTATGTTTCTCTCAGAGACACTGCAACACTGCAACACTGCAGTAAGCTAATAGAAGTGAAAACTGAAAAAGCTTTACTGAGACAAAGAAATGTTAGGGGCTGCCTTTGCTGTTATAAGCCGACATATGCAACATGCTGAGGGTGGTGACAATGCGAACGCTGCTGGACAACCAACAGTGAGGAGACGGAGAAGAGTGTACAGGCCCAGGGTAACCTATCAGGGGCTACATGAGCTGGAGATAGTGGAGCACTATAGAGTGGACGGAGACCTCTTGCAGCAAATTGTTGAGCTGTGCAGGCCATGCCTCACACACAGAACCAACAACGGGAACCCATCCCAGTGGAAACCAAGGTATGTGTTGGCCTAAGAATATTAGCAACAGGCACCTTCCAGAGACCAACTGGTGATATGATGGGGATATCACAGGCATCAGCATCCAGGGTACTGCACCAGTTCCTGGATGCCATGTCAGCACATGTCGGTGATCATGTATATTTCCCCAATTCCCGTGAGGTATTGGCCAGCAATATGTGTCTCTTCCAGCAAATAGTGGAATACCCAGAGATAGAGGGTGCAATAGATTGCATGCACATACACATCAAAGCACCAGCCGGTGAGCGGGGTAGGGTCTACTTTAACCGCAAGGGCTTCCGCTCCATCAACTGCCAGGTTGTGTGTGATGCCCAAGGCATAATACTGAATGTGTGTGATGGCTGCCCTGGAAGCTACCATGATTCCCATACCTGGCATCTGACACAGCTGTACCAGACATTTGCCAATGGGGACATCCCTTATGGTCACCTAGTGGGGGATGCTGGCTATGCACTGGAGCCATGACTGATGACACCCTTCAGAAATGCACACACACCTGAACAGGAATGCCATAATGAGGCACATGCACAAACATGAAATGTAATCGAGCATGTGTTTGCGCTGCTCAAGTCATGGTTCTGGTGCCTGGACACATCCGGTGGAGCCTTGCAGTACTCACCAACTACATGTACCCAAATTGTCATGATATGTGCTATGCTACATAATATGATCCTGCGAAAACAGCTTCAGCAGGAGCGGCATAGGCCCGGGCCAAACAGCCCCCCACCATTGCCAAGGCCAACTAAGGCAGAGCATGACTCAGAGGAGGAACAACCTGAGCCTGCCCCAGTAGGCAGAAGGAGGTGTGCCCAGTATGTTTTGGCCTTGGCAAAGAGGCAATGCATAGCACATACACTGGCTCAGTAGGATCCCTGGAAATTATACCTCTCTCTGACTCGCACATATAGTAAAAGGGAGGCCTAACCTGACACTACCTGTTTACAAACATGTATAGGGAGTGTAGTATGTGCATCCAAAATAGGCAGCCCTGCAGCACCACCTGAGGCATGATTGCCATGTGTTAAGCAATATAAAGCAGTGCTAAACAGCGTTTACCACCATTTAGTATACGTAAACAAGATTGCACACACTAACTAGCACAACTGTGGTCAATGCTTGAGCAATACTGGACAACGTTCAGCAATGTTGGTTAACGTTGAGCAATGTTGGACAAGCTTGGTTTAAGTTGGGCATAGCTGAACAAAGGCCAACATGCTCATATTTTCTCTACTGGCCCTTAAGCAGTCTGGTCTGCTCAGTATGAAAATATAAAGCAGTGCAGGCCTCGAACCCAGGATACTGTGCACTACAGTCACAGTACTGAACTACTAAACCATGACAGTATGTCACTGGTCAGCCTGTATGAATAAATGTTGATAAGGCTATGCAAAGTATCTCATGGAAACCCTGCAGGCACAGCATAATCCCTGTCAAGTTATGACACAAAGGTGAGCCCCGCAGTAAGAATCGAACCTGATTTTCAATACACATATAGTATAAATGTTACTATTGGTCATGTTCACACACATCAACAAATGTAGTGGACTTCAGACAGCAACATACTGGAAGGTCAAACTGGGCATGCTCACACACTTGAATAAATGAGACAAATGTCAGGCAACAAAACATTGAAAGGCCAAACTGGGCATGCTCACACACTTAGGCCATGTCTGAGTTCAGCAGTGGGCCACACATATCTGACAGTTGCATGTGTTAACCCGGGAACCTCTCACTATTCACCAACCCACCTTGTGCACACAGTTATATGACAACAGACACATATATAATATATTGGAACCCTGTCATAATAAAATATGTTCTGCAGATACTTAGGTTGTTCATAGAAAGTGGGAAAGCAAAGAAGATAAAAAACCTGCAATCAGTATCATCAATAAACAATGTGCATCCCGAACATTATCATAGATTCATAGTTTGATACTGGGCTATCTGCCCTAGGGCATTTATAAGCCTAGCCAGAGTGTGTTTGGCTTTCACAGCCCTGTTAGATTAGTAGACTGTGCCTGTGAATAGTAGGTCACACAAGATAGGGCTTTTATGTTTAGTTTATTGTGCCTCTGTCTAGCAGGGACCCAGAAGAGATCCCAGGGGTAAACATATGATCAACCATCCACTCGTCAAGATGTCTCCTGTAGGGGGTCATTGGGGGGCTCTGCCTATGCGGGACTGGGATCCCATTCCAGAGTGAGGGGAGCCTCTGGGATATGAATGTGTCCCTCCAGCATGTCCTATTAGTATCTGTGCTGAGGTTTATGTCCCTGGAGCTTGTAGCTCTAAGGGATTCGGATATCCTGAGGTGGAGCATGTCTATTAAGTCTGGGTTGGACATGGCTTTAAAAAACAGGCACAGATCGCATATGAGTAGGTGGTAAGCGACTGAGTAGAGCTGGAGTTACTTTAGCCGGACTGCATAGGGCATCTGTGTGAGTCCCTAGATCCACTTGGTGAGGTACTTTTTTGGCCATTACAGTTGATGCAGGTGTTGGGTAAGGTACATCTCAAATGGGGCATTGTATCCAATCATGGGCTTGATGAGTAGAGCAGCACAATGACCTCACTTGATCTGGATGTGAAACCTTTTGGGATAAGGTGGGCTAAATAGAAGGTCTGTCTAACCACTTTGGCAATGTGATTGTCAAAGGCGAGATTACTAACTACTCATGTCCCCAAATCCCAAATAACTTCGACTGTACTTAATGGATTACCACCTATGTGGTAATGTGTGGGAACTTTGTTATTTCCAAAGGGGATGACCATGCATTTAATGGCATTTAGCTGTAGGCCATGGCTCTGGCACCAGTTATCCATCTCTGTGAGACCCTTTTGGAGGATGCATGTGCCAGATGGAGATTCGAATATGGCACCCAGTTTGCAGTCATCTGTGAACATGGTCAGCCATATTCCTCCTGTGTTAGCCTGTACATCAGAGAAATATATACTGAACAAGAGAGGTCCCAGGACTGAGCCTGGTGGGATGCTACGTGTAACTGGTGTAGAGTCAGACATGGCACCTGCAATAGTGACCATGTGGGTGTTATCCCTGATCTAGTTAGCAATCCATCTTGTGACACATGTGTCGATATCTAAGCTGGTGAGCTTATTTATGATGCCCAAGTGGGGTATTGTGTTGAAGGGTTTTGCGAGGTCCAGGTAGGCTGTGTGGACTACCTTCCCTATGTCTATGGATCTGGTAACTGTTTAGAGAAGTTGACCAGGTTCAAGAGGCAAGATCTGCCCACAACAAAGCCAAATTGTGTAGGATCCAGTGTCTGTAGGTTCCCGATGTCTTTGTGTATGAGTTCCATGATGATACGCTCCATAGCTTTGCACACCAGGCTAGTTAGGCTTATAGGACGGTAGTGTCTGGGGTCCGTTGTGGCACCACCTTTGTGGAGCGGGACAACTGTTGCTGTACGCCATTCCTTGGGTACATATCCTATAGTAAGTCTGATATTGAACAGTGACTTAATGTGAGGATTACGTTCATCATGAAGCTCGTGTAAGACGCAGGCCGGGACGCCATTGGGTCCCATTGATGCTGTGTTGTCTGCTTTGGAGAGGGCAGCTCTCACCTGCTCATCTGTGATGTCAGGGAGGCTACATTCTGTTGGGATGGACATTTGCTCATTAGGGGGGATGGGGGGTGACATTTTCACTGAACCTGTTTGTCTGTGGGTTCAGTGTATGTATTGTCATTTTGCAGTAACTCACAGCATATCTGGGAGTTGGCACCCAGGTTCCTGACATAACTAAAGAAGGCCTTGTGATTGTCCTTAGTGTCTGGTGCAATTTACCTTTTGAAGCGGGTCTTAGATGAATTTATGAGTGATTGTAGCTTCTTGCTAGTACTGATCAGAGATGCCTTCCCTTTTTGGGATTGTGCTCTATCATATAGTAGCCCCCTCCTTTTGTTATAGAGCTTATTTATGGCCGAGATCCACCAGACAGGTCCCCTGCCTTTGGAGGAGTGAGTCTTGTTTTTATTTGGGATAGCACGATCCATGCATTCCAGTAGGTGACAATAGAATGCGTTTGTAAAGGATTCAGCGGTCTGAGCCATATTTTTCTCTGTCCCAGGGTCTTTAAAGGATACCACCTCGGTTTTGAGAAGTGTGACATTTGCTTTTGGTAAGTTCTTCACCGAGAGTACCTAGGATGGGGGTGGGGACGGGATATGGATGTCCATGAGATAAATGTATGGTCTGACCTTACCAATGAGGGGTATACCTCTGGTGTGGAATGTAGAGGCCCCATGTTGGTGATGATCAGGTCCAATATATTTTCCCCTCTTGTGGGTGTGGTGACCAGTTGTGACATAGCATTTGAGTTTAGAAATTCTAGCAACCGTTGGGCGAGGGTGTTGGGGCTTGAGTAGTATTCCCAGTCAATGTTTGGGTAGTTGAAGTCACCCCATATAATGGTGTTTGGAGAGACTGTCATATTCTCCAGTGTTCCCAGGAAAGCCGAGTGGGGTTCCTGAGTTTGTTAGGGTGGTCTGTAGCAGGCTACAAACTGAAAGGCAGTTTTGCCCACTGTTAGTTGCACATGTATGGTCTCTGATGCTTTGTGCAGTGCTACTAACCTGGAGGTGTGTCTATCTGTGGTGTATATGGATACTCCCCCTATATTTGTTGGTCGGCCCGAGTCTTGCGGCCAAAAAGCATGGTATGAAGTATAACCTGGTAGTGTTGGGGTGCTTTTGGGAGCCTGAACCAGGTGTCTGTTACTGTACAGATATTGACATTCTCCATACTGAGGAGAGCCTTGAGTGCGTGCATTTTGAGGTTTAGACATCTGGTGTTGAGCAGCATTACCCTTAGTTTCTTTTACCTTGTATTGTCTATGGAGGTGGGTTTGTCTTTTGAGCCTTGCCTAAAAAAGGCACTATGGGAGTGGCAACAGCCTTAGACAGTATTTGAAAGTCCAGGGGTGACAGGTGCAAGCTGTCCATAGCGAAGCTACGTGGCATGTCAGGCATGTCATCCCAGGCTGACAGACACTGGATCCCCTTTGAATGACACCAATATGTTAGCCAACTGTTAAAATTGATCAACTTGTCTGTATACTGTGCCATCATTCTTGGTGAAGGTAAGATGCTACACAAGGTCAGGGTCATACTGGCCTGGGTTACATGATCAGAAAGCTCCTCTATGTCTCTTGTTATGTAGTCCAGGGAGGAACGTCTGAGGTCATTCACACCAGCATGGACAATGATGGAGCCATATTTGTACTTGCTTTGGAGTGGCTTGAGTGCATGTGTTATGTGGCGGAACCTGGCACCCGACAGACAGCTCAAAGTGTCCTTCTCCCCTTGTTCAGCCTGGTGAGTGGGATGTCAGTGTGTCTGACAATAGAGTCACCTATTACAAGTGTATTAGGTGTGTTGTTTAGCCCTAAGGGCAGTGACTGTGTGGCACACTGACTTTGTGAACCATGTGATATGTAGGTATTGTTGTGGGGTAGCAGTTGTTTGGGTGTCTGCTTAGGAGGTCTCTGCTGCTTAGGCAGATATCATTTAGACCCTCCGAGTATGTATTTGTATGGTAATGTGTTTTGTTTGCTGTCGCTATAGGTCTGTGAGACTGGATTTGTGGTGTGTGTGGTTACCTTCACCACCTGATAGACTGTGCTGGTCATGGGTCGAGAGAGCTCAGCCTCCTGTTTGTCTATATAATTGCATCTCTCACATATATCTGAGTTTTTTAGGAGGAGGTGAGAGTTGTCTGTGTACATAAGGCAGTTGTAACATTGCCTCAAAATTCCCATATTCACCAGCTGGACTGGAGAGTACACATGAAACCAACCTTTGGACATGCCAGGATATTATGATGAAATACTCTCTGTTGACTGATCAAAAAGGATCAGTAGGGTGTTAAGTCTGTAAAAGAGTATAACAGGGGTTCAATGCTCAGGTTTGTCGGTGTTTTGGAAAGATTATCTGCGAAGGAGTCCAGACAGAACTATGACACTTCCTTCAGCTATGTCATAAATAGCAATGTACACTCATATATGTCCTGAGTCAGGGCCAACTGTACCTGACTGACAATGCTGACATCCTGTCAGACAGGCCCATACATACATACTCACCTCCCACTGACAAAAGGCACTATCATCATACCAGGAGATATCACATGTAGAATGGGTAAACAGCTCCTTCCAAAGCCGAAAACATGGCAGCAATTGGATAACATTGTTTCCCTATATGTGTCATAAATGAACTACAGAACAAACAGACCCTGCACCTGAACAGTCTGTTGAGCCTCACCCTCTCTACAGGATCTGAAACTGTTGAATGTGTTACAGTAACATATGGCACACCCCACAAGTGTTGGTGCACAACAGACCATGGGAACTATAGTCCTATAAGCCTATGACGTCTGATCTGCAAGGCCATTGAGTCCATCATGATTAAAGTCATAAACAGAGCTATTGGAAGCCGACAAACACACGACCCTACCAACTTTGGTATGTTCATGGGCAGATCATGGTTCCCAAACCTGCTAGACTGTTTGCAAGGCAGCCACCCAGGACACACATCACTGAAAGGAGCTATACACGTCCCACATAGACTCTGAATAGCCCTTTATCAACATCAAAGACACATGTTGTATCCACAAAATCAACACCCTGTGCATAAATTTGTATTGTCATAGGAAGGAATGGCAATTTGTCCACAGATAGATCACACAAGCTAAGAATTGTGGAGTCATGTTCAAGCTGTTAACACCTGCTGACCCACATGGTTCATTCCTGGGATTGCATAAAACAAAGTGCACACACCATACCATGTCCAGTCTGATGATGTCAACATCCTACAAATAAAGCAGGAGAAAAGAAAACACCCAGTAAAGCATATAGTGTGTCGTGTTAATGTGTATCTCTGTAATATCATAACATAGGTCGGGGTTTGAATCTTGCAATTACTCTGTGTGTGCGTCATTTCCTGTGAAAAGAGTGCCCTTTATGGAGACTGGGAAAACACATTAAAAGAGATAAACTCCTCTTTGGCAGGTCTGATGATGTCAGTATCCCACAAATACAGCAGTAGAAATAAAAACTCCCAGGAAAGCATATAGCGTGTCATGTTAATGAGAATCTTGCTAGTGTTATAGCATGGTTAGGTAGAGGTTTGAATCCTGTAATTACTGAGTGTGGGGGTGCTGTGTGTGTGATTTCCTTTGAGAAGAGTGCCCTTTTTGGAGACTGGGTAAAACTCCTGTTTGGCAGGTCTGATGATGTCAGTATCCCACAAATACAGCAGTGGAAATGAAAACTCCCAGTAAAATATGTAGCACGTCATGTAAATGCATATCTCTCTAGTTGAGTGTGTGTGTGTGTGTGTGTGAGTGATTTCTTGTGAGAGTAGTGCCCTTTCTGGAGACTGGGAAAACACATTAAAAGAGGTAAACTCCTCTTTGGCAGGTCTGATGATGTCAGTATCCCACAAATACAGCAGTGGAAATGCAAATGCCTAGTACAGCATGTAGCGTGTTGTGTTAATGAGTATCTCTCTAGCATTATAACATTGTTAGGTAGGGGTTTGAATCCTGTAATTGCTGAGTGGGTGGGGTGTGTGTGGTTTCCTTTGAGTAGTGCCCATTTTGGAGACTGGGAAAACAGATTAAAAGAGGTAAACTCCTCTTTGGCAAGTCTGATGATGTCAGTATCCCACAAATACAGTAGTGGAAATAATATCACCCAGTAAAGCATATAGTGCGATGTGTTAATGCCTACCACTATAGAATCATAACATAGTTAGGTAGGGGTTTGCATCTTGCAATTGCTGAGAGTGTGTGATTTCCTTTGAGAGGAGTCCCCTTTTTGGAGACTGGGAAAACACATTAAAAGAGGTAAACTCCTCTTTGGCAGGTCTGATGATGTCAGTATCCCACAAATACAGCAGTGGCAATAAAAACTCTCAGTAAAGCATATAATGCGTCATGTTAATGCGTATCTCTCTAGTATCATAACATAGGTAGGGTTTTGAATCCTGTAATTGCTGAGTGTGTGGGAGTGGGGTGTGTGCTATTTCCTTTGAGAGTAGTGCCCTTTTTGGAGACTGGGAAAACACATTAAAAGAAGTAAACTCCTCTTTGGCAAGTCTGATGATGTCAGTATCCCTCAAATACAGCAGTGGAAATGCAGTCACCCAGTAAAGTATATAGCGTGGGGTGTTAATGCATACCACTCTAGAATCATAGCATAATTAGATAGGGGTTTGAATCCTGTACTTGATGAGTGTATGTGTGTGTGATTTCTTTTGAGAGTAGTGTCCTTTTTGGAGACTGGGAAAATACATTAAAATAGGTAAACTTCTCTTTGGCAAGTCTGATGATGTCAGTATCCCACAAATACAGCAGTGGAAAAGAAACCCCCCAATAAGGCATACAGCACGGTGTGTTAATTCATACCTCTCTATAATCCTAGGGGCTTGAATCCTGCAATTGCTGTGTATGTGAATTCCTTTGAGTAGTGCCCTTTTTGGAGACTGGGAAAACACATTAAAAGAGGTAAATTCCTCTTTGGCAAGTCTGATGATGTCAGTATCCCACAAATACAACAGTGGAAATTAAATCACCCAGTAAAGCATATAGTGTGGTGTATTAATGTGTACCCACTCTAGAATCGTAACATAGTTAGGTAGGGGTTGAAATCCAACAATTGCTGAGTGTGTATGTGTGTGTGTGTCTGTGTTTTCCTTTGAGAGGAGTGCCTTTTTTGGAGACTGGGAAAACACATTAAAAGAGGTAAATTCCTCTTTGGCAAGTCTGATGATGTCAGTATCCCACAAATACAGCAGTGGAAATGAAATTACCCAATAAAGCATATACTGTGGTGTGTTAATGGTTATCGTAACCTAGTTAGGTAGGGGTTTGCATCCTGCAATTGCTGAGTGTGAGTGATTTCCTTTGAGAGGAGTGCCCTTTTTGGAGACTGGGAAAACACATTAAAAGAGGTAAATTCCTCTTTGGCAAGTCTGATGATGTCAGTATCCCACAAATACAGCAGATGAAATAAAACCACCCAGTGAAGTATATAGTGCAGTGTGATAATGCGTACCATGCTAAAATCATAACATAGTTAGGTAGGGGTTTGAATCCTGCAATTGCTGAGTGTGTGTGGTTTCCTTTGAGAGTAGTGCTTTTTTTGGAGACTGGGAAAACAGTATAAAAAAGGTAAACTCCTCTTTGGCAAGTCTGATGATGTCAGTATCCCTCAAATACAGCAGTGGAAATGATATCACCCAATAAAGCGTGTAGTGTGGTGTGTTAATGCGTAACACTCCAGAACTGTAACATAGTTAGGTAGGGGTTGAATCCTGCAATTGCTGTGTGTGAGTGTGTATGATTTCCTTTGAGAGAAGTGCCCTTTTTGGACACTGGGAAAACACATTCAAAAGGTAATCACCTCTTTGGCAAGTCTGATGATGTCAATATCCCACAAATACAGCAGTGGAAATAAAAACTCCCAGTAAAGCATATAGTGTGTTGTGTTAATGTGTATCTCTCCAGTATCATAACATAGTTAGGTAGGGTTTGAATCCTGCAGTTGCTGAGTGTGTGTGACACTGTTGGTCAATGTGTTGTGGGTTTTGCTTTTACAACTGCATGACATATCAGTAAAACAACAGTATGTGCATTGCACACTTCAGGTATCTGTGTGGCAAATACATATATGTACATGTGACCTCAATTGGTATCTGTGTGGCAAATACATATATGTACATGTGACCTCAATTAGTTCATAGGTGTGAAGCCTGCTTTCTACATGAATACATCTGTTACCATTGACAGTCTGTGGTGCTGCCACCAAACATATATGCTTCATACAATACGCAGATGACTCCAAATCACTCACAAGGCTCAGCCCAGTCCCCTACCCAAAACTGCAAAAGTCACACAGGAAGCCTTTCCTCTGTTGAAACTCTGGTTACCCGATGGTCAATTAATACTCAACCCAAAACAAAACTAAACCACCCATCTTCCAACCCACAAACATATACTCAAAACAACTCTCACTTTGGGATCAAAGCAAAAAGACAACACCGCTTATATAACCCAACTGAACACACCAAATTAGGGAGTGGAAATAGACAATAAAATTAAAATTTGGATACATTCATATATCCTTGACCATAAAAAGTCCACAATAAATCCATAGGAGCTTATACAGAAATAAGCAACTTCCTCACCAAAGCAGCAAAAGATTTCAATAAATTTAATCTTTATTCCACCCTACTTTATGCCTGCTGTCCAATATACCAACCTAAGGTAATAACTTAAAACAAGCTAGAGACCTGCTACAAATAAAATTGCCAAATTTGCCATTAGGGGATCCCCTCTACCAGAAATACCATTGTCTCCTCACTCTGGTTGAACTGGGCTGGTTTGAACTCCCTCAACTCCTTCACAATGGTATCACAATCCTCAATTTGCCCACAAACTAGTAAATCATCCACTAAATGTCCCATCCTCCAGAATCTACTCCAACCCCTATCACCACCAGACCACTAAGATCCAGCAACAAAAATCACTTTGCAGATCACTTCAAAGCTAATAACTCTGCTGGTGAAGCACTATTCGCTTGCACCATAGCCAAATTATGGAACTCCTCCACCCATTAACAATTACTCCATATACCATCACATGCACCCACTTCAAAAACTTACTAAAAGCGCGACCTAAAAACATGCTGGCTATGCTCTTGCAACTCCTAATTTACACATCACCTCCTCCCATCCAACCACTCACCTTTCTTTCCACTCCACTAACTACCTTGATTATAAGTGTCTAGATGCTCATAGTTTACCTATTGTTTACAGCAGGAACTTCTTCTCTTGTAACATTTTGTTAATGTCTGTTACGTGACTTCAGATAAAGATTCTAGTTGTCTACTGATGTACCTATGTTCTTCATCTGTAAATAATATGCTGTAAGTAATTGCTATATAAATTGTTAATCGCTATGTAATCCAATGTAACTACTATCTGTTTATTTTAACTGTGAGCTTTTCCCAGGCTCATTGAAAATGGACTCACGGCCCAGTCAGATATTCTTCGTCAACAAATATAAATAAATAAATAAATTCTCTGCTTCTAAAGTATTTTTCTTGTATTTCTCCTTTAGTTGGTCTGCCATGTTAGTCCCACTAGGCTAGTAGTCTCTTTTCACGGCTATACCCAAGGTGATATCATTTGCAAATTCACTATGGGAATTTGTCCAGGCATCAGGAACATTTTCCAAGTTTCTTTGATAGGTCCAGTAGGGATCTTTTACTTCCAAATGAGCTGGCACCATCTAAAGAATATGCAGTCTTGGTTTCTTAACAACATCTTATGCAGAGGATGTTAGTCCATTTGTAAATGAGACAATTGTGTGTGTATGTGTGTGTGTGTGTGTGTGTGTGTGTGTGTGTGTGTGTGTGTGTGTGTGTGTGTGTGTGTGATAGTGTATGCGGTTATGAATATGGGTGATAAACCATCTCTCCCTCTCTACTTCTGCATCTGTTAGAGTGTATATAATGAAACTCCCAGTGTGTGCTGGTATGTATGTGTGTGTGTGTGTGTGTGTGTTTGTGTGTGGGTGTATGTGTGTGTGTGTGTTTTTGTGTGTGTGTGTGTGTGTGTGTGTGTGTGTGTGTGTGTGTGTGTGTGTGTGTGTGTGTGTGTGCGTGTGTGTGTGGGTGTATACTTGATTATGTTTTGAATGTAAATACAATAATGTGTATATATGGATATTCAGATGTAAAACATCCCAAGAGCAATTATATATCCTACAGCTTTGGGAACATTAGACAGATGAATATTTTACATTGAAAATATAAAAATATATATTTACCAATATTAAAACAAAATGTAAAATCACTTTAACAGACAGCTCTATTATTCAAGTATAATAATCCTCCACATATGGGTGGCATTATATGGGAAAGAATGAACTACTAGGGATGGAGAGAGGCCCAACACCACTGTTTGGTCTGCCATTTACCCGAGCAACACTCACCATGTTACCTATTGCTACTTGTTTTGGTATGTTTGTTCTCAGGGCCAGCAAAATGCTTTGATGTTGAAATCATGCATCGATAAATATGTTACCCTTATGGTGTTAGTGTTTCATGTTTTTCTGCATCCAACAAACATACTACAGGTTTTTTGTCTACTATACTTCTGTCAGAACTTTAAGGTGCTACTTTCTTTTATGCTTATCATTTGAAGTTTAGAATAAGGCAAAGATATCTGTGGATGCTCAAAACTGACCAGCAATCAAGGGGAGAGCCCTAATCCTCACCACTAACACCAGTAGGGTGTCCATATAGGAAAGGATAATAAATACACACACAGTAAAGAACATTTTCCAAGAGCACATACAGAGATCACAGTCAGTCTTGGGGCTGGTTTTTCCTCTACTTTCTCCCAGGTACCCAATAAGACACCCCATCAAGGCTGGAAGCTGTAGGTCTAGATCTCACCTAGTAGGCAAGCTAAAACCTCCAGCACCCTCCCCTGTCCAACCAGTGCATGTCCTCCGCAAGTAGCTGACACACACACACTTTGAGATAAGAGCTTATACAAACTGGCCACAGACAGTCCTGGGGAGGTTGGTGAGGTTCTCCAGTTGTGCCCTTTCTGCCCAGTCTAAAAGTTAGTAGCACCAGCTGCCACCACCCACTCATTTCTCTTATCAGCTACCAAAGACCCCTAAAAGGGTGTTCAATTGTTACTGTGCAATTTTATTATCCAAATGGTAAGTGTGGCTGAACAGTCAAGGCTTATTAGAGTGGACTTGGTACAGTATCACTATATACATGCAATGTACACTAGAGCTTAAATTATCTCTACACAAAAACACATCCACAGTTGAAAGGTTTGCAAATATTTAATAATAAATAATAAAAATACAAGACAATACTCTTACTACACACAGTGCTAGTCAAGAGTTCAAAGATCACAAAGAAAAGACAAAAATAATATCGTAGAAAAATTTAACATCAACACATAGAAAACACTTCTAGTCTAATTTTCCAATTCCTAGCCATTATATATTTCTAAGTAAGAGGAAAACACAGTTCTAAATAACTTACATCTAGGAAACAGTATTGTAAGCAGGATGTTGATGTTCTCATGATGAAATGCTCTGAGCCTTCATCTTCCCCTTTTAAATTGATGTGTCATGAGCTGCTTCACATTACACTCTTCACACTTCTTTTGGTGTTCCTCCTAGGCTAATAGAAACTGGAATTTACATCACAATCTGGCTACAAGGAAACCGAGCAATAAAGGACATTTATACATGTGGGGAATTCTAGCCATTAACTATTCAAAACATTAGGCAGGTGCCTCTATATATCGGTTCGTAGAAGTCTGACATCAAAGGTAGCCAGGGCACGTTTGACTTAGTTTCTTTGCTAAGAGAGTGCACTGTTGTTACATTTTGCAGTTCATCCAATGCAGTCTTTTTCACATTTAAGAGAACAAGTCCAGGCTTACATTACAAATGACAGAATTATCTACAAAATTTATCATTAGGGCTGGCAGCCTTCATCTATCTTCACAAATATCTGACATCATCATGTGTTTTGAAAATTTATAGAATGCACGTAGCCATTTTGAACACAATCCCTAATAGAAATAGTAGGTATGCCAAATTAACTGTTGCTGTAGCATGTTTAATTTAAGGGAAGCTATAAATTATTCCAGCAAGTGGGTGAGATAGAAACCCGGATGAAAGAGAATAACAAGCAAATGAAATTGCATCTGGACCTTGTTGCTTAAGTTTATTACCAGAAACATCTTGGATGTTCTTTTACAGAAGTCTGTTCTGCACAAGTTGAAATAACTTTAAAAGCAACTTTGAACTGGGTGATCCCTACATCAGTGAAAAGGTACTAGTTGTGCATGAGATAAGACAGATTATTCAGTCCAACCAAACCAAGATTACCTTAAGATCTGACAAAAGCCCTGTGGATTCTTGGTTGCCTTTGCATTGTTCTTTTAATCTGCTAAAAGTTGTCTGAATGCAGACCACTTCATCTTTGTGTCCCAAAATAATGTCGAAAAGACTGGCTGCACAAGATCCTGTTTACCTTCTGGGATACTTATCTGATGTTGTAAAAGTATTAAAGGAGAAAATAAAATACATGATCCCTGTTTATTGTTGGTGGCCTGACCCATTTTCATTTCAACGGTTAAAATGCAATAACTTTAAAGATCTGTTTCTTAGATGCATATTGATTTGAAATATTTGTTTCTCCTTTTGTCATAAATTATGCTGAACAATGATGTCGCTATTTATTTTTATTCCTTTTGACAAAGTTATGTTGAATATGCCAAGAAAAAATTTTAAACTAATATTTATTTTTGAATATTTCAAGACTTTAAGTGAGACTACATACAAAAAGTGCTAACATTCAGGCATATATATGAATGTGTGTATGTGTGTCTATGTGTGTATGTAGCGTATGTGTGGGTATCTGTATTTGTATGAACTATGCTATTCATGTCCTTTTTTTTTTTTTTTTGGTAGAAAGGACAAATTAGCAGCAGTCATAGAACGAAATGCAAGGCAGCCGGACTCATGTGCCATTTTCTCCCTTGACGTGCCTAATTCTTAGACCTTTCCTTCAAGGAACAAATGTTGTAAGTAAATCAATAGAAAATGAATTTAAGGAATTCCTCTATCCAATTATATAATTACTTCAAAGGATAATAGTGCATCCTACTTCTTGATCTTAAGAGGCTTTGTCCCATAGAAGGCTGGTGTTACTTGGTACGAGTCAACTCTGTTTCTCCATCAGATTTGCCATTTGTTGGAAGAATTGAGATCTCTGGGTTTCTAGTGTTCCCACAATTGCTTGATTTAGAGAAATAAAATATCTTCAGCTACTCGGATCCTCTAATGGCCCAGAAGATGAGTGCAAGTACATACCTCCATATGTAGCCTATAGGATACGAATACAGGGAGAAGTCTCTGGTCTTCTCTTGTAGCCTTTCCGCGTCCTTTAGGCCCATGATCTTTGTTTTTTATATCAGTGACCTTAGTCTCTCTCTAACCCTCCATTTTTGTCCAAATACAGTACAGGAAAATTAGGGATATAGCATCATTTCTAAGGCATTTAGTTTTGCTATTAAATTACCTTCTTAATATCCTTGATTAATTTTTTGTGAGTGCTACAGATTTATATATTAGTGAGTACTGTGTCATCTAAGGTAGTATAGTAATTAACTGTTGTAGGTGATCTGCAGTGTGTCAGCTTTTGCTGTAACTTAATTTTAAATGCAAATAAAAGAGTAGCCCCTTTGTAGCACAGCCTGGTAAATGGGTATACACCTCTACTAGGCTTGCTATGAGTAAAGTTAAAGTTGAAATGCCTGCAACTATCAGTGCATGTACGTGGTCAAGCAGTAGTCGTAAATGGAGCAAAAGTTTAAAAAATATATCTGAGATAAAAAAATTAACAGACTAATAGAAAAAAATTACTTTTTTAAAATGTAAGCCATTCCAACCAATAATGCTAGTTTTCTAGAAACAGCAGCAGCTTAACCTCTGCCAGAGAATAATCACTATTAGCTCTCTGAATGCCATATACCCTAGCTAAATCTTTGCTGTAACTGTGTAGATAACAAATAATAAGATAGAGTTAAATAATCTGCATCTTAATTGAAAAGTCAGTCTTAATTGAAAAGTACTGAACTTATTTCAGTTAGATTACAGCAAACACAGTGGTAAGTGGGAGTTTCTGTTTATACACAATGCCTGCAGTCATAGGGTTAGGTATAGTTAGAGGTGCATGCCTGTGGGAGTGCAGCCATTAGGTATAAGTGCTCACTCTAAAAAAAAAACATTTTAAGATTTGATGAGTTCAATAATGTTTGAATTTAACTCACTTTGGGTCAAGATTCAAGGTTTGCACAGAGTCTGCTAAGAGAGTAAGACTCCATGCAGCCAACATGTCCAATCGAGCCATCCAGGAACAGCCGGAAGGGCGCAACAGTTTCCTAAAATGACCTTTACATGGACAGGGTTAGGATATGCAAATTACCCTTAAATTGCAGGTGTGAAAGCTATGCAAATGAGGTAAATTTACATCCATAGGAAACCTAACCTGTCCGGTAAGAGAGGTGTTATTTGCAGGAAATGTACCGCTTGACAAATTGGAGTATGGTTCTGTAAAATAGAAAACGGAGCCATGATATCTGTAAAAAAGGATGCATCCAGTTGAGAAGCATGTCAATGGCCAAAAATACAGCCATTGGTAAATGTTCACTGATGCAAAATAAAAATAAAATAATTTTTTATCCCGACCTCATGTTTAAGTGTAGAAGGCCAGTAAACGCGGCTGTGCTCTAAAACCAGAAAATTCAATAACAATTAAAATCCAAAATGATTTTATTGTAATTTTAATTTAATGATGCAAGGAATGGCAGGGTTGAAGACAACATGTATACCGAAAGTAGAGGTTGCTAAGGGGGGAAGCTCAGTCTAAGAGATGTAACCAAGCATTAGTAGGCAATCCCATGCAAATGAGGGTAAGGATAGTGAATCCCAAGTTTACATAGCAAAGAGCACAGTCATGGAGTGTAGGAGTAGGATAAGGGAGGAAACAGAGTAGAAGATAGGTGACATCATGAGGGGGTATAAAGGAAAGAAGTGAAGCTCATTGGAGCAGAGTGGCATGCGGTTCGCTGTCAGTTACACATCACTGGAAGAGGTGTGTCAACAGGTAGCCTAATAAAGGCAAGAAATTGATGGTGTATGCCATGATAACACTAAAGTTTCGTTGAAGTGCTTGTAATCGTAGGGCGCATCGTGGTGTGGCGCCTGTATATCCGAAAGTAAGAAAAGTACACGCTTAAGCCGGAGTGGGCATGTTCCAAGGCTGTTTAAAGTTGTGTAAGCGCTATTGCACCTGTGTGTGGCGTGCATTTTAACACACAGAATAGCAAGTTTTACTCCATGGGCATGTGTGCGTGCATGTGAGCTGGTGTGCTTATTTGCACTTTGTGCACGGCGTCTCCCTGAGGAAACAGGAAAGGAAAAGGAAGCACAACAAATTGTGGTGGAAGTTAACTAGGGAGACTAGCAGAGCTAGTAGGTGAAAACAATCAGAATCTGGCAATTACACAGGCAGTACACCAGCCCACAGCCAGCCCAGCACTTCTAAAACTCTGCAAACAACATTCCACTATGTTTCTCTAGAGACACTGCAACACTGCAACACTGCAGTGTTAATAGAAGCGAAAGTCCGAAAAGCCTTTTACTGAGACAGCAAATGTTAGGGGCTGCCTTTGGCTGTTATGTTTGTATTATAAGGCGCAACATGCAGAGGCGGTGACACGCTAACGCTTCGCTGGACAACCAACAGTGAGGGAGAGACGGAGAAGTGTACAGGCCCAGGGTAACCTGCAGTATCAGGGGCTACATGAGCTGGAGATAGTGTGGAGCACTATAGAGTGGACGGAGACCTCTTGCAGCAATTATGAGCTGTGCAGGCCATGCCTCACACACAGAACTGAATAACGGGAACCCATCCCAGTGGAAACGCTAAGGTGGCAAGGTCTAAGTGAATATTGTGCGCGGCAACAGGCACCTTCCAGAGACCAACTGGTGATAAGGGATGGGGATAATTAGCAGGCATCAGTATCCAGGGTACTGCACCAGTTCCTGGATGCCATGTCAGCACATGTCGGGTGATCATGTATATTTCCAATTCCCGTGAGGTATTGGCTGCATGTGTCTCTTCCAGCAAATAGTGGAATACCCAGAGATAGAGGGTGCAATAGATTGCATGCACATACACATCAAAGTACCCAGCCGTGAGCGTGGGTAGGGTCTACTTTAACCGCAAGGGCTCACCCATCAACTGCCAGGTTGTGTGTGATGCCCAAGGCATAATACTGGAATGTGCGGGATTCTGAAGCTACCATGATTCCCACCTGGCATCTGACACAGCTGTACCCAGACATTTGGCTAATGGGGACATCCTATGGTCACTTAGTGGGGGATGCTGGCTATGCACTGGAGGCATGACTGATGACACCCATCAGAAATGCACACACACACCTGAACAGGAATGCCATAATGAGGCACATGCACAAACACGAAATGTAATTGAGCGTGTGCTTGCGCTTGCCCAAGTCATGGTTCTGGTGCCTGACACATCCGTGGAGCCCTTTGCAGCACTCACCTCAACCACAGGTAAATCTAAATTGTCAAGCGCGATAAGGTGCTTGCTATAATATGATTCTAAGTAAAATAGTTTAGTAGGAGCGCTGTATAGGTTCGGCCAAACAGCTCTACCAAGGCGCTGTCCCGCCCCGCCCTCCCTTCCTGCCCTTTCCCGCTCCCGTTCTTCTCCCCGCCAAAGTTTCAAGACGCAGGCCGGGACGCCATTGGGTCCCATTGATGCTGTGTTGTCTGCTTTGGAGAGGGCAGCTCTCACCTGCTCATCTGTGATGTCAGGGAGGCTACATTCTGTTGGGATGGACATTTGCTCATTAGGGGGGATGGGGGGTGACATTTTCACTGAACCTGTTTGTCTGTGGGTTCAGTGTATGTATTGTCATTTTGCAGTAACTCACAGCATATCTGGGAGTTGGCACCCAGGTTCCTGACATAACTAAAGAAGGCCTTGTGATTGTCCTTAGTGTCTGGTGCAATTTACCTTTGCTGGTCTTAGATGAATTTATGAGTGATTGTAGCTTCTTGCTAGTACTGATCAGAGATGCCTTCCCTTTTGGGATTGTGCTCTATCATATAGTAGCCCCTCCTTTGTTATAGAGCTTATTTATGGTTCCAGATCCACCAGACAGGTCCCCTGCCTTTGGAGGAGTGAGTCTTGTTTTTATTTGGGATAGCACGATCCATGCATTCCAGTAGGTGTCAATAGAATGCGTTTGTAAAGGATTCAGCGGTCTGAGCCATATTTTTCTCTGTCCCAGGGTCTTTAAAGGATACCACCTCGGTTTTGAGAAGTGTGACATTTGCTTTTGGTAAGTTCTTCACCGAGTACCTAGGATGGGGGTGGGGACGGGATATGGATGTCCATGAGATAAATGTATGGTCTGACCTTACCAATGAGGGGTATACCTCTGGTGTGGAATGTAGAGGCCCCATGTTGGTGATGATCAGGTCCAATATATTTTCCCCTCTTGTGGGTGTGGTGACCAGTTGTGACATAGCATTTGAGTTTAGAAATTCTAGCAACCCGCTTAGGGTGTTGGGGCTTGAGTAGTATTCCCAGTCAATGTTTGGGTAGTTGAAGTCACCCCATATAATGGTGTTTGGAGAGACTGTCATATTCTCCAGTGTTCCCAGGAAAGCAGTGGGGTTCCTGAGTTTGTTAGGGTGGTCTGTAGCAGGCTACAAACTGAAAGGCAGTTTTGCCCACTGTTAGTTGCATGTATGGTCTCTGATGCTTTGTGCAGTGCTACTAACCTGGAGGTGTGTCTATCTGTGGTGTATATGGATACTCCCCCTATATTTGTTGGTCGGCCCGAGTCTTGCGGCCAAAAAGCATGGTATGAAGTATAACCTGGTAGTGTTGGGGTGCTTTTGGGAGCCTGAACCAGGTGTCTGTTACTGTACAGATATTGACATTCTCCATACTGAGGAGAGCCTTGAGTGCATTTTGAGGTTTAGACATCTGGTGTTGAGCAGCATTACCCTTAGTTTCTTTACCTTGTATTGTCTATGGAGGTGGGTTTGTCTTTTGAGCCTTGCCTAAAAAAGGCACTATGGGAGTGGCAACAGCCTTAGACAGTATTTGAAAGTCCAGGGGTGACAGGTGCAAGCTGTCCATAGCGAAGCTACGTGGCATGTCAGGCATGTCATCCCAGGCTGACAGACACTGGATCCCCTTTGAATGACACCAATATGTTAGCCAACTGTTAAAATTGATCAACTTGTCTGTATACTGTGCCATCATTCTTGGTGAAGGTAAGATGCTACACAAGGTCAGGGTCATACTGGCCTGGGTTACATGATCAGAAAGCTCCTCTATGTCTCTTGTTATGTAGTCCAGGGAGGAACGCCTGAGGTCATTCACACCAGCATGGACAATGATGGAGCCATTTGTACTTTTGGAGTGGCTTGAGTGCATGTGTTATGTGAGGAACCTGGCACCACAGACAGCTCAAAGTGTCCTTCTCCCTTGTTCAGCCTGGTGAGTGGGATGTCAGTGTGTCTGACAATAGAGTCACCTATTACAAGTGTATTAGGTGTGTTGTTTAGCCCTAAGGGCAGTGACTGTGTGGCACACTGACTTTGTGAACCATGTGATATGTAGGTATTGTTGTGGGGTAGCAGTTGTTTGGGTGTCTGCTTAGGAGGTCTCTGCTGCTTAGGCAGATATCATTTAGACCCTCCGAGTATGTATTTGTATGGTAATGTGTTTTGTTTGCTGTCGCTATAGGTCTGTGAGACTGGATTTGTGGTGTGTGTGGTTACCTTCACCACCTGATAGACTGTGCTGGTCATGGGTCGAGAGCTCAGCCTCCTGTTTGTCTATATAATTGCATCTCTCACATATATCTGAGTTTTTTAGGAGGAGGTGAGAGTTGTCTGTGTACATAAGGCAGTTGTAACATTGCCTCAAAATTCTATATTCACCAGCTGGACTGGAGAGTACACATGAAACCAACCTTTGGACATGCCAGGATATTATGATGAAATACTCTCTGTTGACTGATCAAAAAGGATCAGTAGGGTGTTAAGTCTGTAAAAGAGTATAACAGGGGTTCAATGCTCAGGTTTGTCGGTGTTTTGGAAAGATTATCTGCGAAGGAGTCCAGACAGAACTATGACACTTCCTTCAGCTATGTCATAAATAGCAATGTACACTCATATATGTCCTGAGTCAGGGCCAACTGTACCTGACTGACAATGCTGACATCCTGTCAGACAGGCCCATACATACATACTCACCTCCCACTGACAAAAGGCACTATCATCATACCAGGAGATATCACATGTAGAATGGGTAAACAGCTCCTTCCAAAGCCGAAAACATGGCAGCAATTGATAACATTGTTTCTATATGTGTCATAAATGAACTACAGAACAAACAGACCCTGCACCTGAACAGTCTGTTGAGCCTCACCCTCTCTACAGGATCTGAAACTGTTGAATGTGTTACAGTAACATATGGCACACCCCACAAGTGTTGGTGCACAACAGACCATGGGAACTATAGTCCTATAAGCCTATGACGCCTGATCTGCAAGGCCATTGAGTCCATCATGATTAAAGTCATAAACAGAGCTATTGGAAGCCGACAAACACACGACCCTACCAACTTTGGTATGTTCATGGGCAGATCATGGTTCCCAAACCTGCTAGACTGTTTGCAAGGCAGCCACCCAGGACACACATCACTGAAAGGAGCTATACACGTCCCACATAGACTCTGAATAGCCCTTTATCAACATCAAAGACACATGTTGTATCCACAAAATCAACACCCTGTGCATAAATTTGTATTGTCATAGGAAGGAATGGCAATTTGTCCACAGATAGATCACACAAGCTAAGAATTGTGGAGTCATGT
This sequence comes from Protopterus annectens, assembly GCF_019279795.1. NCBI lineage: Eukaryota > Metazoa > Chordata > Ceratodontiformes > Protopteridae > Protopterus > Protopterus annectens. The sequence goes on along the minus strand of NC_056727.1, from coordinate 369,944,135 downwards.
TCAAGCTGTTAACACCTGCTGACCCACATGGTTCATTCCTGGGATTGCATAAAACAAAGTGCACACACCATACCATGTCCAGTCTGATGATGTCAACATCCTACAAATAAAGCAGGAGAAAAGAAAACACCCAGTAAAGCATATAGTGTGTCGTGTTAATGTGTATCTCTGTAATATCATAACATAGGTCGGGTTTGAATCTTGCAATTACTCTGTGTGTGCTGCCATTTCCTGTGAAAAGAGTGCCCTTTATGGAGACTGGGAAAACACATTAAAAGAGATAAACTCCTCTTTGGCAGGTCTGATGATGTCAGTATCCCACAAATACAGCAGTAGAAATAAAAACTCCCAGGAAAGCATATAGCGGTGTCATGTTAATGAGAATCTTGCTAGTGTTATAGCATGGTTAGGTAGAGGTTTGAATCCTGTAATTACTGAGTGTGGGGTGCTGTGTGTGTGATTTCCTTTGAGAAGAGTGCCCTTTGGAGACTGGGTAAAACTCCTGTTTGGCAGGTCTGATGATGTCAGTATCCCACAAATACAGCAGTGGAAATGAAAACTCCCAGTAAAATATGTAGCACGCCATGTAAATGCATATCTCTAGTTGAGTGTGTGTGTGTGTGTGTGAGTGATTTCTTGTGAGAGTAGTGCCCTTTCTGGAGACTGGGAAACACATTAAAAGAGGTAAACTCCTCTTTGGCAGGTCTGATGATGTCAGTATCCCACAAATACAGCAGTGGAAATGCAAATGCCTAGTACAGCATGTAGCGGTTGTGTTAATGAGTATCTCTAGCATTATAACATTGTTAGGTAGGGGTTTGAATCCTGTAATTGCTGAGTGGGTGGGGTGTGTGTGGTTTCCTTTGAGTAGTGCCCATTTTGGAGACTGGGAAAACAGATTAAAAGAGGTAAACTCCTCTTTGGCAAGTCTGATGATGTCAGTATCCCACAAATACAGTAGTGGAAATAATATCACCCAGTAAAGCATATAGTGCGATGTGTTAATGCCTACCACTATAGAATCATAACATAGTTAGGTAGGGGTTTGCATCTTGCAATTGCTGAGAGTGTGTGATTTCCTTTGAGAGGAGTCCCCTTTTGGAGACTGGGAAAACACATTAAAAGAGGTAAACTCATCTATAGCAGGTTTAATCATGTCAGTATCCCACAAATACAGCAGTGGCGATAAAACTCTCAGTAAAGCATATAATGCGCCATGTTAATGCGATCTCTCTAGTATCATAACATAGGTAGGGTTTTGAATCCTGTAATTGCTGAGTGTGTGGGAGTGGGGTGTGTGCTATTTCCTTTGAGAGTAGTGCCCTTTTTGGAGACTGGGAAAACACATTAAAAGAAGTAAACTCCTCTTTGGCAAGTCTGATGATGTCAGTATCCCTCAAAAACAGCAGTGGAAATGCAGTCACCCAGTAAAGTATATAGCTGGGGTGTTAATGCATACCACTCTAGAATCATAGCATAATTAGATAGGGTTTGAATCCTGTACTTGATGAGTGTATGTGTGTGTGATTTCTTTTGAGAGTAGTGTCCTTTTTGGAGACTGGGAAAATACATTAAAATAGGTAAACTTCTCTTTGGCAAGTCTGATGATGTCAGTATCCCACAAATACAGCAGTGGAAAAGAAACCCCCCAATAAGGCATACAGCACGGTGTGTTAATTCATACCTCTCTATAATCCTAGGGGCTTGAATCCTGCAATTGCTGTGTATGTGAATTCCTTTGAGTAGTGCCCTTTTTGGAGACTGGGAAAACACATTAAAAGAGGTAAATTCCTCTTTGGCAAGTCTGATGATGTCAGTATCCCACAAATACAACAGTGGAAATTAAATCACCCAGTAAAGCATATAGTGTGGTGTATTAATGTGTACCCACTCTAGAATCGTAACATAGTTAGGTAGGGGTTGAAATCCAACAATTGCTGAGTGTGTATGTGTGTGTGTGTCTGTGTTTTCCTTTGAGAGGAGTGCCTTTTTTGGAGACTGGGAAAACACATTAAAAGAGGTAAATTCCTCTTTGGCAAGTCTGATGATGTCAGTATCCCACAAATACAGCAGTGGAAATGAAATTACCCAATAAAGCATATACTGTGGTGTGTTAATGGTTATCGTAACCTAGTTAGGTAGGGGTTTGCATCCTGCAATTGCTGAGTGTGAGTGATTTCCTTTGAGAGGAGTGCCCTTTTTGGAGACTGGGAAAACACATTAAAAGAGGTAAATTCCTCTTTGGCAAGTCTGATGATGTCAGTATCCCACAAATACAGCAGATGAAATAAAACCACCCAGTGAAGTATATAGTGCAGTGTGATAATGCGTACCATGCTAAAATCATAACATAGTTAGGTAGGGGTTTGAATCCTGCAATTGCTGAGTGTGTGTGGTTTCCATTGAGAGTAGTGCTTTTTTTGGAGACTGGGAAAACAGTATAAAAAAGGTAAACTCCTCTTTGGCAAGTCTGATGATGTCAGTATCCCTCAAATACAGCAGTGGAAATGATATCACCCAATAAAGCGTGTAGTGTGGTGTGTTAATGCGTAACACTCCAGAACTGTAACATAGTTAGGTAGGGGTTGAATCCTGCAATTGCTGTGTGTGAGTGTGTATGATTTCCTTTGAGAGAAGTGCCCTTTTTGGACACTGGGAAAACACATTCAAAAGGTAATCACCTCTTTGGCAAGTCTGATGATGTCAATATCCCACAAATACAGCAGTGGAAATAAAAACTCCCAGTAAAGCATATAGTGTGTTGTGTTAATGTGTATCTCTCCAGTATCATAACATAGTTAGGTAGGGGTTTGAATCCTGCAGTTGCTGAGTGTGTGTGACACTGTTGGTCAATGTGTTGTGGGTTTTGCTTTTACAACTGCATGACATATCAGTAAAACAACAGTATGTGCATTGCACACTTCAGGTATCTGTGTGGCAAATACATATATGTACATGTGACCTCAATTGGTATCTGTGTGGCAAATACATATATGTACATGTGACCTCAATTAGTTCATAGGTGTGAAGCCTGCTTTCTACATGAATACATCTGTTACCATTGACAGTCTGTGGTGCTGCTTCTCAGACCTTAGTCACATATGTATGTATGTATGTGGCAAGGCCAGCCACTGTAGTGATCTGTGGCCTAGGTCATCTGTGTCACACACACCCATGACATTTTATATAGAATAGTGTGAGTAAGGGTTCATGCTTGGGGTATATTTCAGACATGTTCAAACACAACACAGTCTGTCAATAATGGCCATCCATTATAGGTGTACAACACCTCCGTGGATATGCATACAGACCCCTTCTTGCTTATTTGAGACACTGAGGGACATCAGCATACCTTTGGATATGTGAATACCAAAGGACAGATGACATAACATGTGGCTGTATGTACACATCGGTACCCCTGCTACATGTTGTGGGCTACTACCAATGTGGTACTGTCAGGATACTATGTATAGTAAATGTGGATGACTATGCTATAGTTGGCTTATAGCTTTACAGCATGGGTTGGTCAACAGGTATCTGTCTGTATGATACCCTTGTGGAGGATAAGTGCCTCATCCGGAGAATGCATTGTAGGCCACTGTATGCATTACCAGATCTGGACGGACATATCCCTAGTGTGTTTGCTTGTATCTAGGACAGCTACATGCCAAACAGGAGTGGTCCCAGGAATGGGTGGTGGTCAGTACCACTGGTTACTGGTATAGTATAGTACCGGAAGGATTCAAATGCTACTGTGTATCCTACATCTGTGTGTCAGTTGTCAAGACATCATCTAATGACTGGGTAAAATCAGGCTGTTGAGGTTATGTATACTACCAAAATGCAAACCAATGACCGATATAAACAGTATCACCCACAGCATAGTGTCAAACCATGTCATACACACATGTGTGTACCCAAGTTGTAACATATGTGTAGTAAAATGCATACTGGCCACCAATAGGAAATATGAAGTGTTAACACTGTGTAATACAGGGCATGTCACCCTTCCCATGTGTCCACTATGCACGTACATGCAGACAGTGCACCTCCACCATGTAAACAAATGTACACCTGCAAATCTGTCCTGCACACATCACACATGTACCATCCACTCACCAACACATGCTGCCAGTACCACACACATCAGCCAAGTGGCACATGGGCAGACAATACATTCTTGGAATTAACACTGGTGTAAACAATACTACATTGATAATCATAGCTTTAATGCATCATGCCTGCTCAGATATACCTACAAGGATATCAGTACACTTCGCTGTTGACAACATGCTAACATTGCTACACTGCTATTAGGTTACCCTATGCATCAGCACCATGTAAGCCTGTTCCTGCATCATTGCGACAGATGACAGGAGGTGGCACAGTTTCATCATATGCACAGGGTGTGTTATTGGTTTGCCAGAGCCCGACAATGACCCATTCAATTGACAGTTATATGTGTGTGTGTGTGTGTGTGTGTGTGTGTGTGTGTGTGTGTGTGTGTGTGTGTGTGTGTGTGAGGGACAACAGTAAATTATGGGTCAATGTTGATGTAATGTGTGTGTGTATGTGTTAGCCCTAGGTGTTTGGTTTATGTGTGTGTGTCTGCATGCACACAGTTCCACCTTGTGGCTGCCAAATACGGGAGGTTGTGGGACAGCCATAGACTGTACCTGCCAGGCTGTACAGATCACTGTCTCCGGCCATGGACACAGTACCTGTGCCTGCCAGGGGTGCCACGGACAGTATCAGGTGCTAAGCCAGACTGGGTACTATCGTCAGAGGCAGAGAGATGTCAACTGGACCCATGTCCCTGCTGGGACTGGCCAGCGTCACATGCACGTGGTCGTCTAGGATGGTCTATTGACAGCCCAGCCCCAACATTGCTGGGGCTGGTACTGCCACTAGAGGAGCGGCTGGGACTTGTGTGTCATCCGCGACGACTGCCAGCTGATGATGTCACTGGCATATGTCCACGTCGACGTCTCAGCCGTCATGCACTGTCCTGGCACATAGACATAACATTGCGGAGGACATCTAGTCCCCCCCCCAACGTCTATCAATGACCTCGGTGTAATAACGGATGGTACCGGCAAGGTCACAGATACTGTCATTGATAGCAGTGTTGTGAGCCCTCTGCGCCCTTAGTCCATGCCTGGTGTACCATTCCATATGTGCCTGTGCCTGCAATACAGCCCGGAACATACCCGAGGTTGTGAGACTTGTGGGGACAATTCTGCCAGGGGCATTATGACCAGCAGTGCTCCCACGAGAACCCCTGGACATATACCTATGTGGTACCCTTCCAGGTGTCTGGGTATGGCTGCTGATTGGGGTTGCATGTGCCATAGATACCACACTATCCTGATCAATGCCTACTGTATGCTGTTCCTCTGCTAAGGCCATTGGTGTTGAGGAATGTATCGGCAGTATGAATGTGCGCATAGATGGGGTGAACAGCTGTGTACTGTCGATTGGCAGACCAACGACAGACCCTGACAAACCTGCCTGTGCCACAACACATGTGTCATCATGTCCACTATTTGTGGCAGTGACTTCAGGTTCCCTGCTGCACTCATCCAAAAATATCTCAGCACCTGTGAGAGGAAGACAGGAAACACACTTTACAATCTGTACAGGATGTTAGCACACATGCACACATGCACACATGAACACATGCACACATGAACACATGCACACATGCACACATGAACACATGCACACATGCACACGTGCACACGTGCACACATACACACAAATACACTACTCAGTCAAGTTGACACATGCACACACACACACACACACACACTGACAGCAATAAGGAACATACCCATTAGTGGTTGATGGTGGAGTACAGTATCACAAGCCAAAGAGTCCTATCACACGTGTCAGCATGCAGGATGTGTGTTGCTCAACAGCATGCAGTGCAAGTGTAGAGAGTCCTTGTTGATAACAGTATACATGTCTTTCATGCATGTGTGTTGTTCAATGATTGGCCTCACCCTGGAACACAATGTGTACATGGACACAACATTGCTGTGCAAGTCTAAAATGCTTTCCAATGTCCTGTGCACCATCACTCATCGGTATACATACCATGGCCGGATGCACACAACTGTCAGGTGTATAGCAATGAATGCTATGTGTAGTACTGTAGTTACTGTAACTGGATGTAGTGTAGTACCATGAGCCATCATCAGGCAGCATCATGTGGTCACTCAAGGCCACTAATGTATGCCACACTGGCAACTATCTTGTTGTACCTGACCTGCACCACTTTGGCTACATTAACCATTTCACAGCCAGTTGTTACATGGGTATGTAAGGTGTTCAATATGGAGCATTGCCTAACATGAATGTGTTGTGTGTTGAAGCGTGTTGCACTGCCCCATGATAGACCTCTACCCCTCAGGTATAGTATGTGTGCTGTGTTAATGACATTTGGGATACTGGAGTATGACCCTACAGCAGGTGTCTACATACGCCATGTGTATCATAGTAACACTTATTGCATATGACAAAGTGGTGTATGTTGTGTGCATGTGTATTGACTCTGCCTATACAATGTCCACTACAGTGTACCACAATTGGTTGGGATGCTCTGTGTATTGCATGTGTTTGAGGCAGCTACTCATGTTACTGGGATGTGCATAGTCCCACAGAGAACATGCAGAGCATGCATTATGTGTAGGTGTTTTACATGTGTATATGGCCAACACCTCTCCTATGACATGCACATGTAGTATGCTATATTAAATGTAGAACACTCACCAGCATAAGTCTGCTGTCTTGCTATTACACCAGAGGGCCCTACAAGGATATGAGACAGTTTGTCAGTGTCAACAACTATGGCATTGCTGCTGTAAGTTTGCAATTTTACAGTAGTACAACAGGTGACAGTCACAGGCATATAGATTATGTTCCAAATTATCAGTATTGCATGACACCAGGCTCCACATCTTCTGAATACACAGTACACATCTGATAAATGCATGTCCTAACAATCGAGCTACAGTACTCTACAGATATGCCATGTTACCTGCACGCTCTGAGTCGACATGCTGGGTGACTCCGGCCTCCATGATGACACATGTCTGTTGTAGTGGTTGGCCAGAAGCCACCATGCTGAGGAGCAGCTCTTCCACTCTGGTGAGGGGTGTATGTGTTGCTGCACCACCACCTGTGGCAAGCTGTTGTCTGTGGACATTGGAGGCATGCTGCCGGACATGTCTGATTAAATCACTCCTGTGATGGCATACCTGCTCATAAGTCCATTCACCCGACGGGCAATATCCTGCCACAGAGCAGTGCGCCCATGCTGGTCTTGGCTGGTTCTGGAGAACAGCAGGTTATGATGTTGTATAAGGGCATCTAGGATTACTTCCTCCTCTTCAGGGGAATATGCGGGCTTTCTATAGTGAGACATGTCCCTGGAAGACAATAAAACAATAAATGTGAGCAAGTCATGTGGCACACAACATTCTAAAGTATAGACATCAATGAAATACCATATATAGCAACCTATTGGCTGTCAGTAGATACACACTTTTAATACCACATATCACTGCTCAGCCACCAACTGCCTGACAGTGCCAGGCACATACTATATACCAAACCATGTTCTGCACAGCAACAAAGTGAAACCAGTATGTAAGACTATACAACAATACATGGCACACTATATGTGACACAATGCACCACCTAGCCACAGGAGGTATATATGAAGTTGATGCATACAGACATTTGTCATCCATTGAAATGAATGTAAAGTACCATCACAGTACTACCAGTACACCACGCTACTTGTTGATAGCAAACCCCTCAGTAACATATGTGCACATTCATCAATATAGGTGGCATACTGCTGTACTACACTATACATGTTTCTAGATATGCATTTATATCCTGTGACACATATACCACCGAGGCCATGTTACAGGCATACCCACGCACACGTCAGACATACCTACAAGACACAAAGGTATGGCAACCCAGATGAGTTTTACCTGTGTACCATACAGTACTGTGTGTCAGCACTTACAAAACCTCATGCCTGAGGTATGTAAAGTGTGAGGACTACAGGTAACAAACCAAACAGTGTTTCCAAGCAGTGTGGATATACACCATACTGTGCTGTTTAGGCCTACAGCTTCAGGTAGTACTACAGTTCAAACGGGATTTGTATTCACTAGTGTGAGCAATCAATAAGCATACATGTACTGCTGTAGCCTACAATGGCACACTCCAGTCAACACCATGGGACTATGTCACACTGTATGCCATACTGCTTTTCCTGCCTAGCAGTAACATACATATCTTTTGCTGGGATCAGAGCTACAACACCACATACCATGATATAAACAGTTTCTCACTAGGCTATTACACATATACACAACTTTGACACATTCACCTACACATTCACCATCACACTCAGTCAACCTCACATAGCAAGTAATGCAACAAGTACATGTGTGTGTGTATCAGGTCCTAGGTAGCTTATAGGCTATTAGCTGTAGGGCCTATGGAAGCCTAGCCATATGGTACCCTGTCCTCCAACACCCATGTAATTTAGATTCATGTGCCCCTGTCATGCAGAGCCACAGAGGTGATTCCCAGGTTGTGTCTCCTATCTCACATCCAATCATCATGATTATTCATGACAACGGCTTATGAGGACCTTCATTTGCTATTGATAGGTAGTTAGTTGAGTATGGTATGTGTCTGACATGATCATGTACCACTCTAGCATGTTCTGCTTTTTGACGTTACAAGGTTTAGATGAGTACAGTGTGTAGCTTGTATGGAGTTTAATCTGTTTATATGGAGCTTGTCCAACACCTGTGGGTTTGGCATAGCTTTGTATGTTAGGCAGAGGTTGGCTCTGGGTAGGCGGTATGCGACACAGTGTAGCTGTGGTTTTGTAAGACAGTCTGCATAGGGCATCTGTTTGAGTCTGGTAATACTCTTTGTGAGGTATGTGTCTGGTGTCTACAGTTGCTGTACATGTCTTCTGAGGTACATACCAACAGGGCCATTGTACTCTGTGATGGGTGTTATGACTGATGAGTAGAGTGGAACACTGACCTCTTTTTCCATGGATGACACACCTTTTCTGATGACATGTGGACCATACACAGTTTACATGACTAGTATGGCACTGTGATTATCAAAAGGGACACTACTGTCCACCTGTGTCCCGTAGTCTCTAATCACACTTTTGGTGTTGAGTAGACTACCACCTATGTGGTAGTCCATGGGTACAGGATTTTTAACAAAAGGGATGGCAATATGTTTACAACATTGAGCTTGAGTGTACATATGAACATCCATTGGTGTACATATAGATATACATATAGGCACATATACAGTCCACCTTTCATGGTGGGAATATCAATTATGCACAGGTTGAGAGGAATACAGTTATGTAATAATATTACACAGTCTTGTGCCGAATGCATGGAAGGTATTCTCAGCCCATGTATCTTTAGCAGGACCCCCTGTCTGGAAGACTAAAAACCTAACAAATCATACCCACAGAGTTTAAACACCACATGTCATATGCCAGCACTGTATGCTGTCTTGTTTGCCACACACTACAACCTACATATAAATATGCACATAACAACCTGCACCAACATATACATGTCCACCCTTCACAAACAGTTGCAGTTTGTCCCTTGCTCTATGCACATGTTAAGATGCTAATATATCAGACACAAAAATATCTCTCCATATGTGTGTGCCATACACACACAAGGTCCACACTGTTGCAAGTCCGTACACCTCATGGATGACCTGTTGGACCTTGATACAACATGGACAGTTGTCACATGTGTGCATACAGCAATAGTACAGGGAGTATATATAGCTGCAAATGCTACATTACTATACTAGCCTGGTACAGCAGTTGCCAATGCTAAGCTACACATTATATGACTATCATGCATGTCTTACTCTGTCACATCCAAGTTTATATAGGTGTTTGCACTACTCCCCCAAAGTGCCATTATACACAGTACTGTACAGAACATAGATAACATGATCAGATGTTTGACATATACTGCTGAGCTACATATATCACAGTTATGTCCCACTGCACACAGCTACACACTAATTTGTCCATGGCAGTAGTTATGCATGGCATCAGTGCATACATACCTACTGCTGCCACATATGCATGTTTCAGAGTATGTACAGTACTATTCATAAACCTCTACTACTTGCCAGTAACTACATATCTGTTACATACCTGTTTGTCACTTTCAGGTCCGTCTGTGTATAATTTGACAACTTTTTTAGTTTTTTTTTTTTTTTTTTTTTTATTAAGTAAAGTTTTTTTACTTAAGTTTTAGTTTTGGTTATTATTTAAGTTTTTTTTCCTTAATTAACAGTTTTAGTTATTAATTAAGTATGTATTATTTTTACTTTATTAAATATTTTTTAGTACGTAATAGTTTTTTTTACGACTCTCCAAGAGTTGTACGATGTCTGGCACGTGCAATGTAATGATTGCATGTGGGGATAGCAAGTACAGTCTGCTTTTATAGGTACCTGTGCATGTGCATGTGATGCCCTCTGCACCAATTGGTGCCCAGCATTTGGTAAATGCATACAGCCTGCTGTGTGGTAATTGCAGTACTCACTGTCATAGCAACCCAATGCTATAAATTGCTAAGGTATGTGGGCGTAGCCCTTTCAGATTTCCAGAGTGGGGCTCATGCTTGTTTGCTGTGGACACTGTTGTGTAAGTCAGAAGGTTGGTATACTTCTTATATCTGAAGCTAGAGGTGTAGACAGTGATGTACATGTTGTACTCAGACCTGACTGTTGCCACTTGCAGTACAGAGCTATCAGTGTAGAGTTTAACTCACCCCTACAAATGCTTACACAACATTTATGTGACTGTAGTTTCTTTTCTACTCATATAATTAACTGCCATACAAACATGATATACGTAAGTATGTTTTTTAAATGACTACCTATTGATTCAGTAATTATTATTATTTTTTAAAAAACATGTACCACACACACACACATATATATATATATATATATATATATATATATATATATATATATATATATATATAGATATAGATATATATATATTTTTTTTTCTGATGGATACATACATACATATACAAATTTATGTAGGGTGTGAATGTTAAATGATACACGTTTTTAAATGTTTTATAGTTTTCTAACAACGAGCTGAGTTGAATATTTTTGCTCAATTTATGAAGGATAGCCATTGTTCAATCATCTAATTATTTAATTATTTTATTGTTTTGTTGATTGGTTAAACTAATGTATATAAGGCATTTAGTGTGTGGTGATATTTGATTCTGATGAGGTCTCCAGCTTTTGGAGATGAAAGCGCTAAGTCCATTTGTCAATAAAGACGTTTTGTGATACCTTTGGAGTATCTTTTAGAGTTTCTGGACGTGGTGTTGGTATTGGTGTAAACATTTCATTTTCAGGAAGACAGCCTTCATTGTAACTCGGACTACCGTGGATTTTTATTGCCATACAAACATAGTTACTGAGAAGTATTCTTTTGGCACATGAACTGTTTGTGAACTGTTATACTGTGTATGTTAATGTACTCACTTCTGCAGGGTTTGTGTTTTTATTGTTGACATTAGCACAGGGTTCTCAGGACAACTGGACAATTCCAGTACTGAGTATGCCTACCTACATCCTTGTTAGACCCTAAACACACAAGTATATTTAAATTGTGTGGGGGGGGGGGATGCTGACATACAGAGAGCATTATGTATTATTGTGTGAATGTTATCTTACTGGACTTAAAGGATTGGTGTGTACCTGTTAGTTTATCAAGGCAGGTGGTCTGTTTGCATAGTTCCCAACTGTGAACCTATCCAGATGGTAGTCAAATGTTACACTGTTATTCTTTGTCTGTGCAACCCACAGGTGTTTTCATCACTGGTACAATGGCATTGTTACAGTCAGTTGCTACCAGTACATGGCTACATCCTTTGGTATTTCTGTGTTGTACTCCTACATAAGGGTATGCTTGTGAAAGTCCTACCAAAGCTATTTGCAGAGTGTGTAACAGCAGAATAGCTGATATGCCTGTGTGTTTGTGCCTCTGCCAGGCCTATGAAACACTCAGATACATCTTTGCATGGAGTCAGGGATAGGTAGTTAAAAGTGAGGTACACCTTACACATAATAGAGACAGTAAGTGTAGACTTGAGTGAAGCAGTGCATATTAATTAGTACTCCTTTTATGAAGTACAAGCAGTGTCTACTGTTATTATTGTCAGTATTCATTGTGTAATACCCCACCTTTCTGACTGACGTCAGTACTTTTCAGAGGGATTCAGAGGGACACAGCTAAAATATGTTTCACAATCAGGGACATCCCTGAAAAGTAGTCACAGTTAGGTAGTATGGCCTCTGCCCTAATCAGATATGCCACTGTTTGTCCTGCTATGATTGTCCTGCTATGATACTGTGTGGGGGTTGTAAAGTGCATCTGTTACATTATTTGCTTCTAGAATGGCTGCTTCTCATATCACACTCATGTAGTGCATTCCACAACAATTGCTGGTAAAGATCCACAGAACAAGCTTTGTGTTTTGGCCTTCCTATTTTTCCTTTACATTCACTCATTGTAATGCATGATATATTTATTTCAGCACCAAGTTGCTGTATATCTACTGTGGCTTAGTGCTAATTCATACAGTCTAGTGTGTCCAAGGTCCGGGGTTCAAGACTGACAGAGGTGTTTTATTTTGCTGCTCAGCCGAACAAGGGCCCTGCCATGCAGAGTGACTAAGGCACTTTTAAGCAGTTGTAAGCGGGTTTGAGTGGGTTTGCACGATGCTTAGCTAAGCGCACACATGCACACACTCGCTTAATTCCACTTACTACTGCTTAAAAGTGCTTACTCCCGCTAACCCCAGCACTAATTTCTTTGAAAGAAAAGGGAGATAGGAAAGTGGTGAAAAAGTGGGCACAAAGAGGGAAAGACAGTAGGAAAACAAGATCGGGATGTGCAGGATGGGTGTAGGGAAGGTCCATAGTTGCCCATTTCTTTACCAGCAATAGCTGTGCATATGCAATAAATTTTGGAGTGAAATTTGAAACCTTCCACCCCTGGGAGAGGGGTAAGGACAACAAAGTATGTTGTACTGCCAGTTATAATTATCATTTTACATGTCCAGCGGACATGTGTGCGAAATGGGCAGCTATGTATGTGGCATAATTTTTTTGTGGGTACTGATTGCCTTTTCTTTTAATTTTTTTTTCAGGTGAGAGTGGAAAGTGAGGTAGAGGAAGTAGATATATTTGGGGAGGTAGGTTGGGGAGGTAAACAGACAAGACAAACAAGGCGCATACAGCGGTGGTGTATGACACATGGGGTGGGTGAACACAATTGACAGTGACGGATGTTTGGAAACCGCAAGCCCATGATCCCACAGATGGTAACAGTGGAACTGAGATCCCCACCCATGGGCAGTCACCACTGCACCTTCACAGCCCCGAGGGTCGCTGTGCTGGGGGCTGTGTAGGATGGGCAGGCTCACCCGTGAGACATGCTACACTCACCTCGAGCTGGCATAGGGGATCAGCGAATGAATGCTGGATCTCCCTATGCACCACAACCCGGACCCTTCGAAGGGTGACAGATGGCCCTTCTCTGCCCACGCTTGCACGAGGGGACAAGCCCCATCCCCTGCAGTGCATCCACCCGAAAGTGGCACAGGACCAAAGGAGGAGGGGAGCCCGGGCTGGGCACCGGACCTGCTGGTGCCAGGTGCACTCGCCAGCTGAGGAAGGACAGGTGGGTCAGCTGGGACCGGCCTTCCCATATGTTCTGTGATTAGGTGTGTTTAATTACAACATAAACAACAGCATTCCAAATTAGTTGTAACAGCATGCAGTAATATTCCCATTAACCCAACACACCAAGGTTCCAACAGTTGAACAGCAAGCATAACACATGCATATACTGAGCAACAGTGGACATTCCAACAGCATGCAGGGATGATTGGTGGCAACAGGCCACCATGACTGTGGTGTTTGAACAAGGCACATGCATCAAAGTGAATGCAGATATTTATAGAACAATAGGACATATGTCCCAACAAATGTTTTGAGATTACACATACCCACTGGGTTGGGGAATTGCATTGTTTATGCACATACAGTAGGGTGTAGAAAGAAACCTCAATTAAAATATTATAAGCACTTTTAGTCTACACTACATTCCTATTGACTGCAGGTGTATATCCCCTACATGTATTATTACACTTGGCAACATGCATTAGGTTGTGTAATGGGTTTGGCTAGTTCATTATATACCTGACCTATATCTGACATACTAACTGTCCAAGATGCAGATGTTACTGCTACATATTTATTGATTGTATTTATATTTCTTTATCTACATATCTGGATGTGTTCACATGACATTTTCAGTTAGATTTGTACAGAACCCTACATTTCGTGTAGCATACTCACATTTCTGGGGATCTAATTAACAAGCTACTCGTGTGCCAGATTTACTTATGCATACCAGCCAGTAACTGACTGTTGAGGACTGTATATATGCTTCACAGCTACTGGCACTTCCATCAACCACTTTAGATGGGACTGCCCAACTGTGGGTTGCCAGCACTTATTAAAACAGTACTATTTGTATAATGCAAGGGTACAACAACATTTCAAAGTAAGTGACACAGACACACTCCAGGTTTTATACCTTTACTAATTACATTACACACTTTTCCACAGGCTCTCTCCTTTATTTGATATTACAGTGCATATGGAAGACATATTCAAGACATATTGTACCTTTATTATAGGTTCATAGGTTGATACTAGGCTATCTGCCCTTGGGCATTTACAAGCCTAGCCAGAGTGTGTTTGGCTTTTGCCCCCCTTTTAGATTTGTAGACTGTGCCTATGAATAGTAGGTCACAGAATATTGTCCCTTTACGGTTAATTTATTGTGCCTCTGTCTAGCAGGAACCCAGAAGTGATCCCGGGGGTATACTTACAATCTCCCATCCACTCGTCAAGATTTCTCTTGAAGAGGGTCAGTGAGGGGCTCTGCCTAACCTGGACTGGGATTTTGTTCCAGAGTGATGGGAGTCTCTGGGATATGAATCTGTCCCTCCCGAATGTCCTATTTATTTCTGTGCTCAGGTTTAAGTCTCTAGAACATGTAGCTCTAAGGGATTTGGATTTCTTGAGATGGAGCATGTCCATTAATTCTGGGTTGGACATGGCTTTATAAGTCAGGCACAGATCAACCCTGAGTAGGCGGTAAGTAACTGAGTAGAGCCAGAGTTTCTTTAGCCTAATTGCGTAGGGCATCTGTTTGAGTCCCTTTATCCTCTTGGTGAGGTACTTTTGGGGTCTTTCCAGTTGCTGCAGGTGTCGGGTAAGGTACATCCCAAATGGGACATTGTATTCAATTATGGGCCTGATGAGTGATGAATAGAGTGTTACAATGACCTCACTTGATCTAGATGTGAAACCTTTCGTGATGAGGTGGACTATATAGAAGGTCTTTCTGACCACTTTGGCAACATGGTTGTCAAAGGAGAGGTTACTATCTACTTGGGTCCCCAAGTCCCTAATTACTTCCTTCGTACTTACTGTGTTACCTCCTATGTGGTAGTCTGTGGGCACTATGTTTTTCCCAAAGGGGATGACAATGCATTTTTTTTTTGCATTTAGCTTTAGGCCATGACTCTGGCACCAGTTATCTGTCTCTGTGAGACCCTTTTGGAGAATGCTTGTGTCAGCCAGGGAGTCTATTATGGCACCTAGTTTGCAGTCATCTGCGAACTTCATCAGCCATAGTCCTCCCGTGTTTGCCTGTACCTCAGAGAAGTAAATACCGAACAAGAGAGGTCCCAGGACTGAGCCTTGTGGAACTCCACTTGTAACTGGTTTAGAGTCTGACAAGGCTCCTGCAATTCTGACTGCATGGGTTCTATCCCTGAGCCAGTTTGTAACCCATCTTGTGACATAGGGGTTGATATTTAAGCTGGTGAGCTTATTTATGATACCAGAGTGGGGTATTGTGTTGAAGGCTTTTGCGAGGTCCAAGTAGGCTGTGTGGACCACTTTCCCTTCGTCTATGGCCCTGGTAACTGTTTCAAAGAAGTTGACC
This sequence comes from Protopterus annectens, assembly GCF_019279795.1. Lineage (NCBI taxonomy): Eukaryota > Metazoa > Chordata > Ceratodontiformes > Protopteridae > Protopterus > Protopterus annectens. The sequence goes on along the minus strand of NC_056727.1, from coordinate 369,927,976 downwards.
AGGTTCAAGAGGCAAGACCTGCCCTTAACAAAGCCAAACTGGGTAGGATCCAGTGTCTGAAGGTTACCGATATCATTGTTTATGAGTTTCATGATGATACACTCCATAGCTTTGCAGACCAGGCTAGTCAGGCTTATAGGGCGATAGTTACCGGGGTCTGTTTTGGCACCTCCCTTGTGGAGCGGGACCACCGTTGCTGTACACCATTCCTGGGGTACATATCCTGTGGTAAGGCTGTTGTTGAACAGGGACTTTACGTGAGGGTTTAGCTCATCTTGTAGCTCGTGTAGGACGCATCCCAGGACACCGTCTGGTCCCATTGATGCTGTGTTTTTTGCTTTGGAGAGGGCAGCTCTCACCTGATCATCTGTGATGTCTGGGAGGTTGCACTCTGTTGGGATGGAGATTTGCTCTTTTGGTGGGATGGGGGGAGAAATTTGCACTGAATCTGTCTGCCAGGATGTTGGCAATGTCTGTTGGTTCAGTGTATTTTTTGTCGTTTTGCACTAACTCGGAGCATATCTGGGAGTTGCCGCCCAGGTTCCTGACATAACTAAAGAATGCCTTGTGGTTGTCCTTAGTATCTTGTGCAATTTTTCTTTCGAAGCTGGCCTTAGATGAGGGATTGTAGCTTCTTGCTGATACTGATCAGAGTTTCCTTCCCTTTTTGGGATCTTGCTCTATCATGTAGTAGCTTCCTCCTTTTGTCGTACAGCTTATTTATGGCCGGGGTCCACCAGACAGGTTTCCTGCCCTTGGAGAAGTGAGTCTTGGTTTTATTTGGGATGGCACGATCCATGCATTCCTGCAGGTGTCCATAGAATGCATTTGCGAAGGATTCTGCGGTTCGAGCCATGTTTTCCACTGGCCCAGGGGCTTTGAAGGTTTCCACCTCAGTTTTGAGAAGTGTGAAGTTTTCTTTGAGAAGTTCTTCACCATGGTTACCTTGGCTGGGGGTGGGGATGGGATATGAATGTCCAGTGAGATTAATTTGTGGCCTGATCTTACCAGTGAGGAGTATACCTCTGGTGTGGAACATAGCGTCCCTATGTTTGTGATGACCAGATCCAATATGTTATCCCCTCTTGTGGGGGTATTGACCAGTTGTTCCATAGCATTTGAGTTTATAAACTCTAGGAACCTTTGGGCAAGGGTGTGTGGGCTTGAGTAGTTTACCCAGTCAATGTTTGGGTAGTTGAAGTCACCCAATATGATGGTGTTTGGAGAGACTTTCATGTTCTCCAGTGTTTTCAGGAAGGCCGAGTGGGGTTCCTGAGTTTGGGAGGGTGATCTGTAGCAGGTTATAAACTGAAAAACAGTTTTGCCCACTGTTAGTTGCACGTGGATGGTTTCCATTGCTTCATGCAGTGCTACTAACCTGGAGGTGTGGGTATTTTTGATATATATGGATACTCCCCCTCCTTTTGTTGTTCGGTCCGAGCTTTGTGGCCGGAAAGCACGGTATGAAGTATAACCTGGTAGTGCTGGGGTGCTCTCTGGAGCCTTGAACTAGGTCTCTGTTACTACACAGTCATCGATGTTCTCCATAATGAGGAGAGTCTTGAGTGCGTGCATTTTAAGGTTTAGACTTCTGGCATTGAGTAGCATTACCCTTAGTTTCTTTTCCTCTGTATTCTCTATGGAGGTGGGTTTGTCTTTTGAGCCTGGCCAAAAAAAGGCACTATGGGGGTGGCAAGAGCCTTAGCCAGTATCCGAAAGCCCAGGGGTGACAGGTGCAAGCCATCCCTAGCGAAGCAGCGTGGCGTGTCGAGCATGTCATCCCAGGCTGACAGACACTGGATCCCCTTTGAGTGACACCAATATTTTAACCAATTGTTAAAATTTGACATTTTTTTTCTTTATACTGTGGCATCATTCTTGGTGAGGGCAAGATGCTACTCAAGGTCAGGGTCATACCAGCCTGGGCTACATGGTCAGAGAGCTCCTCTATGTCTCTTTTCATGTAGCCCAGGGAGGTACGTCTCAGGTCATTCACACCTGCATGGACAATGACGGAGTCATGTTTGTACTTGCTTTGGAGTGACCTGAGTGCATGTGTTGTGTGGCAGATCCTGGCACCCGACAGACAACTTACAGTAACCTTCTCCTTGTTCAGCCTGGTGAGTGGGACATCAGTGTGTCTGACTATAGAGTCACCTATTACAAGTGTATTTGGTGTGTTGTTTAGCCTTATGGGCTGGGACTGTGTGGCACACTGACTTTGTGGACTATGTGATACGTGGGTATTGTTGTGTGATGGCAGTTGTTTGGTGGTATGCTTTGGAGGTCTCTGTTACTTAGGCAGGTTTTTATTTAGAGCCTCCGAGTATGTTTTTGTGTGTTTATGTGTTTGGTCTGTTTTTTCTATAGGTCTATGTGAGACTGGATTTGTGATGTGTGCAGTTACCTTCTTCTCCTGATTGACTGTGCTAGTCATGGTTTGAGAGAGCTCAGCCTCCAGTTTGGCAATATAGTTGCATCTCTCACATATATTTGAGCTTTATTGGAGGAGAAGCGGGTTGTCTGTGTACATAAGGCAGTTGTAACACTGCCTTAAGATTCCCATATTTACCAACTGGACTGGAGAGTACACATGAAACTGTCCTTTGGACATGTCAGGATATTTGTGATTTCTACTTTTCACTGTTCTAGGAAGATTTGCTAACACAGGTTAATAGGTTAGAACACTCTTTTTCAGGCTCACTCACTTATTTTATATGACAGTACATGCAGAGATATTATTCCGGACATATTTTACCTTTTTAATGGGTTACTACACTCTTTTTCTGGCTCTCTGACTTATTTTATATAACAGTACATGCAGAGGAATTATTCAGGGCATTTTATGGTTGTATTATTGGGCTACAACACTTTCTTTCAGGCCCTCTCACCTATTTTATATAACAATACATGCAGAATAGTTACTAACCTGTCTGGTGGCGCAGCCTTAGCAGCCTATCTGCATAGGCTTGCTGATTCGCAGCATGGACACCTGCAGCTGTGAAGTAAATGAAGGGATATTGAGACATACCTTTCCATTATATAAAATCAATTAGCATGTCTTACATACTGCGTTCCATGGCTACCTACTCAGTATTGGAACATCTTGTATCCCACGGGCCTCCTGTATCCATTGGTTCAGTAGGTCCTGCTTCTGTCTCTTTAGGTCTGCAGGGTGGTGATGGACCTGCTCACCAGTCTGAGGAACACCTGTAACACTGGTAATGTCATGAGCTAACCAGTTTCAAGCCTCTGCTTTGCACTCCATCCCTTGGAACTGGCCCCGCAGGAGTCTTGACTCATGGCGGTGGACAAGGAGCCAAACCATGTATTTCGACTCCTCAATTCCCCAGTGTTGCGCTCTAAAGCATGTACCCTCTCCAGCACCAGCCTTTCTAACTGCAGATGGGAGGTACAATCAGTTATGGTGAGTATTCCCACCTATGCGGCTTAAATATGCCGCATTTCCTTCACTTTGTTGTGATTGGCCATTTTTGAATATTCTCGGCTGACTGCAGACCTGCTTAGTAATGGTTAATCTACCATTTATAAGTATATGTATGTTAACAGTGGCTGTTCATCTTAAGCTTTCATGGCTTAGTGGTTCAGTACTTTGATTATGGTGTACAGTGTCCTGGGTTCGAACCTTATCATTGCATTTTATTTTACTACTGTCCAGACAGGCTAGGTAGTGTGGCTGTATTTAGGCAACTTTGCTCTACGTTGCTCCACGTTGCCCGATGGTGTGCTGGTTGGCGCAGCGTGCAGCTCCGCGCAAACTGATTGCGCTGGGGAAAGCGCTATTAAGCTATGGGCAACTTCATTGCGCTGGGTAAAGTGTTGCTTAACTACAGGCAACTATATTGCGCTAGGTAAAATGTTGCTTAACTACGGGCAACTATATTGCGCTGGGTAAAGCGTTGCTTAACTTAGGGCAATTATATGTCAGGATCCTTTATAAATATACATTTTGTTCACTGATACATAGGCCATTT